>NW_010099908.1:121831-143936 GCF_000699245.1 Pterocles gutturalis | reverse complement strand
AACAGCAAACTGGGAAAATGCTTTCTCTGTCAGCACGACAATATTAATAGCGCTTGCTGTTTCACTCAACATTAAATAACAAGCCATTCCTTCCTTAAAAAAAAAAAAAAAGCAGCAAGAACACACCCTTAGCCAAAACCATCCCAAGCAGAAAGGCCAAGTTTCCATAAGTGCAAGACTACATTAATTATATGTCTAAACAGTCCGTGGCGTTGGCAGAAAGCAAGCGATCTCTTTCAGAGCTGTTACTTTTAAAATGTATTTTCAGTGCTCGGCAGAGTCGATCAGCAAAACAACTGCTGTTCCTCAGCAGGTCTCTTTTCGGTAGGGCTGGGAATGCTGAGACATGGGGAGCAGGGCAGGGACAGGTCCCATGTGCCTGGCCATGGGACAACTGAGGCACCCACCTCCAGTTCAGTTTCCTCTCGAATAAAACAATTTTGCTTCATATCTCCAGTCTCACAAATTCATAGAAAGAAGCTCAATTAGTTCTTGCTAATTCATAGCTATGAAATATTACTATCCAAGCTTCCCATGGCTTAAGTTTCTTTTTAAATCTGAATATAGTTACAGAGTGCCTGTCTAGCAAACTTGCTGATCTAGCCTAGCTCTTTCCTCTGGAAAGTCTGACATGTGAAGCAGCTCTGTAAAAAGTTAAAGAGGCAGCATCGAATGTACTTGTGAAAATATTTTTTTTTAATATATTTGTGTTTACCATCTGTTGCTAATGGAATAGAATTTCGGGAGCCTGTAAATGATCTCTTTCTTTATGGATCTGGCCCATCCTTCAGCAAGTCGGTTACCTGAGGGTTTAACTCCAAGAAGATGCTCTAAGTTAAGCACAAACTTGGTATTATTTTTTCTTGTGTTTTTTTTTTTTTTTTTCCACACTGCACAAACATGTATCAATTTCTTTTGCAAAAAAAAAAAAAAAAAATCCTTTTTCATTACCAAACTTTCTACAAAAGTATATTAAAAATTACCAGGTGAGAGTAACACAGGCTTGAGCAATCACATCTGAGGTGTGATGAAGTTCATAACCTTCTTTCTGTTCTTCCTCAGAGGTTTGCTCTTGTTTGCCTCAGCCAGAAGGCATTGATCCCCTTTTCAGACTGGAGCAGTTAACCAATCTAAGCAACCTTCTGAAGTGAATTAAGTCTAATCACAAGGTCTAAACTAAATTTCATTCATTGTATTTCTAACATGCCATGGCGAAGCTTTTTGCTTGGTGAAAAATCAGACAGAAAGAAAACAGAAAGCCTACAGGAGAGATGGGGAGGGACTCCTTATCAGGGAGTGGAGTGGTAACATGAAGGGTAACAGTTTTAAGCTGAGAGAGGGCAGATTTAGATTAGATATTGGGAAGAAATTTTTCACTGTGAGGGTGGTGAGGCAGTGGCCCAGGTTGCCCAGAGGCGCTGTGGATGCCCCATCCCTGGAGGGGTTCAAGGCCAGGCTGGATGAGGCTTTGAGCAACCTGGGCTGGTGGGAGGTGTCCCTGCCCATGGCAGGGGGGCTGGAACTTGATCTTTGAGGTCCCTTCCAACCCAAACCATGATTCTATGATTCTTTGGTTACAGCTGTTCTGATAGCTTCTAGAACACTAAAAATGAGTTAGAGAAACTATAATACAAAGATCTTGTGGTTTACAAATGCATCTTTTGGTGCCAGTAATGACTATTCCACAATCCCAAATATGTTACAGTAACAGTTGCCAGTTGCCATCAAAGCAGTGTACAGCAATCAGAAAACACTAGCTTGTCCATAAAACTTTGAACTTACATGACACAGTTCATGCAAATTTTTATCTAACAGTACCTTGCCAGAAAACAAAACCAAAACCAAGATTTAAATAGTGAATTGGAAGAAAAAAAGATTGCTAAGGAGTGTTCATCCTTTAGAGATAGATGGAGTACGTAGCTCACGTATTGCTATGTTCTTTGAAGGCAGACATAACATTCCAGATTTCAGCTAGGTCTTTAATGACCCCTTTAGCTAGACTGACATATGTCTTTAATACTTTAAAGTACATGTTTTTTTCTGACAAAACCTAAAACACCTCTTATTTCTTAATGGTTTATTCATTGCCTGTAAAGATAAAAGATATATCACTGAAGTGCCTCATCCACTAAAAAGGCAGCCCGCTCCCTCTCTCTTGTAAGATAATGCAAAGTTCATTGCCGTGACTCCTTCATTTCAGCAGAAGGCAGCATGACCACTAACTTATTAAATGTCTGAAGAAAGACTTGTGTCAAAACTCTTTCCTTTTACTGTGCATTTTGGTTCACAATGAAAAGGGAAAGGGGAAGAACACACTTTCATTGTCAGGCAAGCAGCTGAAATTCTCATCAATTCCTTCTCCTTAAATTTTAAGCTAAGTGAGAAATTTCAGTTGACCTGAAAACTGAAATTCAAACCCAATGAAATTATCGAAAGATTGTAATTTTTCATGATCCGTGGCAAACCTCTTGCATGCACTAAGAAGAGTTGGAAAGATGGAAAAATTTTGAGGTTCCTGATGAAAAGATTAAGTACTGCTGGATCTAAACAAACTTACAAGGATAGTGGATTTCAACTACAAATAACATTTTTGTTGATGACTGACGTTCTCCTTGGTCTATGTCTCCAGCATAGTCACCCTGTTTCAACAGTCTCAAAAACCCCACACTGTATTGTTAGGATTTTAGCACTTGTTTCTTTAAGGAAATGCTTATTTCTAATTTTAGGGGTAAAATCAGCAAACCTTATATAACTCAAGATAAGTCTCTCTTTCTAGAAATACTTAAGTGTTGTTAAGGGACAGTAACAGGTCCACAAGTGCTTGTGTTGTAATAAAATAAGAATATCCAACCTGAACAAGATAACTTATCAAGTTCTTCCAGAGCTCTTCATGGAACTAACATCATTTAATAGTTCTGTTAGTGATTTTGGCGCAAAGACCTAGAGGATATTAAAAAAAAAAATATGATGATGCCTTAAAACTAGGAGGCATAATCAATACGAGGAGGATCAAGAAGAATTTAAACTTACACATGGAAATAGAAACAGGATGAAATTTGGCAAAAACATGTACTCTGGGACTGAGAGCAAGAATTTCTGCCTTGAGCTTGGAACTCAGCAAATTAAATGGCAGAAGAGGAGAAAAAACATTGGATATTAGTTGATCACAGGATGACTAAACCACTCTAATGCAGCTGTGGAAGATTCTGAGTGGAGCCTAGTGTATTTCAAACATGATATTTTGGACAGAAATAAATAAGTATTAGTATGACTGTTAAAGTATTAGTTGGATTGTATCTTGAAGTGAGTAAATAGAAATTTCCTGTTTAAGCAAGATTATTTCAAATTAAAAGAACTCACATAAAAACAGAAAAATCTGCCTTATGACAGAGACTGGAAGACACTAGCTGCATTAAGCCTACTAAAATAAAGCCTGAGAAGCAATAGAGCTGCTTTCCATAAATACACTATGAGCTAAACATTAGGAACATATGAGAACCATTTAAGCTAAATAACTATATATACACACATACATGTAGTGAAGAGGCATAAACTGGATGGAAATGAGCCATCAAAGAAGAAAACTTCTTGAACATCCTCCCAGCAAAACATCACAGGCCAAGGATTGAAACAGTTCAGAAATGAAGGTTGAGCAGCTCTTGAAAGGAATTATATGCCATGGTTATCCCTCGTAATATGGAGCTGGTTTCTATGAGCCAGAGGGCTGATGGAGAGCATCGTCCAGGTTCTTGCAGAGCTCATCTAACTCATTCTGATGAGCGGAGGAAAAACCCAGGAACTGATCAGCACAACACAACAAGTCTGGATGGCTCATGGTGGGTGCTCACCAGAGGAGCGGCTGCCACCAGGGCATGTGGAGAAACCAGAGCGGCACCGGGGATAAACGGCAACGGTTAATACCGCTGAATACCCAATAGTGCTGGGGGGGAACACTGCCACATTGACTGGCACCTGCAGGGGGGCCAGGAGGAGCCTGGAAGGGGAGGGGAGTTACACCTCGCCAGAAAACCAACTAGAAAATGACATCTGTCACTAGTGCATTCCTTGTTTTCCAACTGCTTGACTTGAAAACCTGGACTTCATCTTAAAAATATATAGACTTGAAAAATCAGATCAAAGTTGTCTCACGTTGGACAGTTTAAGATATTCTGTAAGTTGGGTTCTCAGACTTGATTGAATTAAAAACTAACTGTAAACACTCAGTGTCTTCTATGAAAAGCCCTCTCACAAATGTTTAATTTCCATTTGAACAAACATTTCATTTAAGGATGCATTAACAACCTGAACACTAAAACTTCATAACATTTAAAGTATTTTCCCAGTAAAACAGTCCCTGTATCCTTAAGTGTATTTTTTCCTAGGCTGTCTTTGCAGGAAGCCTACTGAGCCTCAGCATACATAATCACAGCTGAACTATCTGCACCACAGATGCACAATGTCTAATTTAACTGATGGCAGTAATGGTCTGTCATCCTTACTTGCACGATCAGTATAGTCACTTCTTTCCTGAAAGGACTGATGTTTGTTTGTTGGTTTTAAAAATAAAAGTACTGGAGGAATCCGTTTGTCTGCTGCATTCTGAAAAACTGTGCCATTGTTTGTATTTACACCCCTCCTTCCCTTTTCTACTTTTTTTTCCTCCTACGTTCATTTGCCATCCAAGACAGGCATTAGTGTAGTTCTCTTCCAAACGTTTGGTCAAAAATTAGTATATCTATCACGACTGCTAGTAAAACCTCTCAATTAAAAATGTCACTTCAGTCTAGACATACGAACAGTTTCATATTTGTATTTGTGGAGGCCAGATTAGCTGGAAACTGGTCAAAAGTAGCCTGGCAAACACCTTCACCACCATACCTAAAAATGAAAAAAATTATTTTGCAGGTAGCATGTTGGTTTTGAAAGTTGAATGCGTACCTGAGAGAGAATCTGTGTTTGCAGTGCAACAGGAGTGGAGTCCAGGGCTGGGCATAGTCTGCATCAACTTGGTCCAAGCCACGTCCAATGGCTCAGATTCGGTGTGTGCTGTGACAGCTGCCAGCACCAGGGGGGACATTGTTGGAAAGCATAAGGAGCATGATTACAAAGCTGTGCCTAATGTGCTGAGCATGCCGGAGTGGGAATTTGCTTGCTGAGGGCAAGGGGAGACGGCTTGACCCAGAAGGAAGGAAATAGAAGGTACGTGGAAAAGTTGTTGTAATCTTCCCAAAGAGCTGCCTTGTAACACAGCTGGTGCTGGCACAGCTCCCATCTACAGTACTTCCATCCTGGCTGCTGACCAAGCCACCTCAGCCTTGTTGTCCATACGTGGTTCTTTGGCGATGTCCAAATGCCAGCCAGTTTCTGGCTGTCAGCTAAGACTTTCCTTGGGCAGACACAGAGAACCGACAGACCTGTGGGAGTTTTGAGCAGATTTGGGAGTTCTCACTCTGTTCTCCCTGTACTCTGTGTGCTGCTTGAATAGTTTTTTTTCTTTGCCAACGTCTTTAGATCCCCTGAAATCTCCAGTTGGGACTGAGTGCCCCAAAAGGGCAATCATGACCTGACTCTGAAATGGGCATGGACGTGGCATAACCTCGCAAACTCTCTATCTACAACTACCCAAAGGGGCACAGCCAAGAAAGTTTAACTCCAAAGTGCCTACAAACATATTGATAATATATTTATATGTAACATATAATATATAAAACCCACCAGATCTCCAATTTTTCCTCCCTTCTACTCCTGCGTTACTCCTTTCCAACCCTGACGTTGTCTCTCCAGCAGAAAAGCCTATGTCCTTGGCTAAAATTATTAAACAAATCCAATTATTCTGATTTGGCCTTCCATGCCAATAATTAGGAATTTGGATTCTTGTTTGATGAAGTAATAATTTGTAATAATTTGGACTTGATTGCAAGCTACTTTCTGTAATACAGCGTAGACTCTTTTTGTCTGCCTGGTTGGCTTAATTCATTGATTGCTTAAAAAGCTGTAACCATAACTAAAATTTTATGTAAGCTTTACCAATAGAGCCAACTGGCTAAAATCCTTTGATTGTTCCCTGTTCGAACATCTAGTTAACGTAACTGGTTACAAAATTCTGCATCTGTACTTGAACAGATGTGGTTTAAGTCAGTTTCTAGATTGCATGATTTTAGGTGAAGTAAGTTAATCTGTGAAGTCTAGACTTTCTTTCCCACATGACTACAGCACAGAAGGTTTTGACTAGCACTGTCCCAACCTGCATAATTTATACATCTGCAGTGTATTTTCACTGTACACAGGCCAAGTTCCTGTGTAGACTGATCTCTGCCAAAGAACTTTTCCACTCATTCTTGTTTGATCAGTCAAGCCGTGATTCTAACACTTATTGCTGAAAAACAACAGGAACCAAGCACAAATTTGCTAGACAATGTTTTGCCCATTGAAAGTATAACAAAATAATCTGATATTTCTTTTTATTGTTCTTGTTTCTGTAAAGGAAATGGGTTTTGTGTTTTTTTTTTTTTTAAATTTGCAACTAAATGTAATTTAATTGTCAAGCTATTTCTTGGTGCTAGAAGAACGAATCTGTTCCATTGCTCAGTAGTTCTTTACTTCCTTTAGGTTTCTTGTAAAAGGATTCCCAGCTTTTGGGATAATACAATTACACTGAAATATACAGAACATAAGTTTAATCTTTGGTTCAGGTATTTCTGCGTAGAGACTCTTAAATGCACTGCCAAAAATAACCAGGCTTAAAAAATACTCACTAAAACTATTTTAAAAGAAAATATTGATGATAATGCAATTCTAATCTTTAGTGTCATCTCACCAGCAGATTTTCACCTCATTTGGAGAAAAAAATATAAAACTATGAAAATGGTTTATTTGGTATTAAACTGATTTGCTTTGTGGAAAAGAACAAAACTACTACCTTGGATTTCCTTTAGCCGGCAACTTTGTGGGCTTTGACTTCACCTTGCTTACTTCAGTCTCCAGGGCTCACTTAAACAGCCCGGGGACAATAATTCATGACCAAAATACACAAAGGATTTTGTCAAAAACATGGATGAAAGAGACATCAAATTACTTTAGTTCTAGGGCTTGGTCTTAGTGTGTCTCTTACCAGTTTGTTCAGATGGACATATTGCATTTAACTGGCTGGGTTGCAAACCCTGAAAGCAGGGTATAAGTACCATTGGTGCCTGTATTTATTTAGGTTCCTCCTGTAGCTCACGTAGCAGTAGGACTCTTGGAAAACAATGGTTCACACTGAAGGTCATTAGTGTGGGTTGCAACACTTCTTATTAGAGTAAACTGAACGACCAACGTTGTACTTGTGACTGTGTGCATCACCAGCAAGAAAAAGAGAAAGGCAACTAACACTCAAGATTCTGACAATTTCCAGCGCCATGAATACTCACTGCAAAGGGAGAGGGGTGAAGTATCTCTGAAGAAATGATATATTTGCTTTCTGACTCCTTCCCCCATCTCCATGGCCAAGCACTGCATTCCAGTCCTAACGTGCCTGGCTGCATCTTATCTACCTTTTCTGCCAAATCGCTGACGCTCCTCTGGGCTTTCTCTAGCAACTCGAGATGATGAGATACAGCAGATGTCTTTCCTGTCAGATTTCTGGTGCCTTCCTCAGGAGGTCTGGGTCCCACTAGCCCATTTTTGCTAACCAAAGAAAGGATCATGTCCTACCACCCTTCCAGCCCTCCTACAGCACGCAAGACTTGGTTACGCTTACAAATAAATATTTCCTACTTCATGATCCTCCTGACACCAATGTCAGCAGTGCCGAGTGCTCCTGGAACAGGCTTTCCCAGGAAAACAAGATCAGTTACATTAGCAGCCCTCTGGGCTCGTTTGGGTGTCAGACTGACATGTGGAAAATCTGTGAAATCATACCTGTCACCAGGAGAGCTGCAGAGCTGTTGCTGTCATTTAGACAACCTCTTTCTTATGAATTTTTTTTATTAACTGATTGTACTGCTGGAGCAGTTTTCCAGTCTTACACAGTCTATGCACCAGTCATCTCCTCCACAAATCTGCTTGCCTTCAGGATATGCGCCCAGCTCTTGGGACTCAGGAAGAGACACCTGCATCCTGCTATCTGAGAATGTGATGTACGTATGTACACATAGATGTACATGTACACACACTCATACATTTATATATATATATATGTGAAACATAATCTTGTTACCATCCCTAACCAGAAGATATTCTGATAGCTCCCATTTACTTTATTTTTTAAAAATAAAACCTGATGTTATTAAGTAATTTGTGTTTATAATCACAAACATCTTGCTTCACAGCACAGTTACAAGCCACATTTTTCATTATATAACACATGGAGAATGAGCCATATGTCTGCAAAATGAAGCATGCAAGTCATTATGTAGAAACAATATATTTAATTTTAAAATTAATTCACAAGAACTCTTGGGTACTTAGTCATTCCTATGCGTTTCCTACGTGGAAGCAAAACACTTTGGTGTCAGATCCAGGCACAGCCCGAGATAACGTAGCTCAGATTAGGTCACTGTGATTACATCGGTGTGAACGCTTTTCAAAATCTCAAGACAAAAGCTTATACTACAGGATTGTTTCAAACCATAAACCCCACACTACCTACATGTGACACACAGGAACATGCAGCTCTTTCTCCCCCGCAGCCACACACACTCCACATCTTCTCCCTTGCTGAGAGATTCACAGCAATTTCCCCCTTAGTGTGAAAGCTTAATCCTCCCGGCCAGCCACAAAAACTTCCTCCCCTGGGGCAGCGACGGTAGTTCAGAAGAAGAGAGTCTTTTATTTTCCTTGGTTTCAGTGCTAACATATTCCATGGGCACAAGGTGAAGGCAGTTTCCCTGTGCCCCCTCAAGCACAGCTTCTCCCACAGCCGCGGAGGGAGATTTCTAACCTCTCGCTGGAGCTCCAGCTAAACACAAGAGCTATGCTATCTGCACATTTATCTTTTCCACAGTTCCTCTCTTATTTTCAAGTCCTCCTTGGGATCTTATCTAGGACCAGTCTGGAGTTACCAGCTTTTGGTAGAAAAGATAAAAATTACACGTATAGTGTTAACAGATATGCATGTAAACACAGCCTTAGAGATATCTCTGACTGTCAGAGAAACCAGAGATCCTTCCTTTCTTGGCCTGCCTTCAAAATTGAAGACAGTTTCCAGGAATAATAAAGCTTCTGTTTATTCTGCTAACTTGCAAGATACAGCCACCTAAGTAAAACAACTCCAAACTCTCCTACAGAAAATGCAAACTAATATTTTAAAAATTTTGCCATCTTCTGTAGCAATCACGAATGACAGATTTAGAATTGGTCATCTAAAATCCACACGGTATAAAGAGTTGCCTGCGTACACTGAACTTTGTGACAGCAGCTACATTTGCTCTAAAGGCTCTGAGGAGAAGGCTTTCCCTGTAAACCCTGGTCTTGCAGCGAGACCTACAGCATCACTAACATCCCTGGAGTCCCAGCGTGCTCTGACCTGTGGATGGCTTTATTTGTGGTCAAATATCTTGGGTTAAATTATACAATATGCACTTCAGCTGATGCTTACGTCATGGGTCTTATCTAAGCCCATGGCAGCTATGTGGGTAAAAAGCTTTGCAGTAGCAGTAGCGAGTTACAAACCGTTGGTTCTACAGTTGAAGTTGCCAAGGGATACTCTTTATTCTTCATTTATTTAATCACTCTTAAGAGAAAAAAAGTGCTGATGAGCTGGCACTGAAGCGATGCCATCCTTGGACTCTGGGACAGGTCTGTCCCCTCTCCAGCTGTTTCCAGAGGAGGGGGGAGAATCACTCCTTCTCAACAGCTCACCTCCTCAAATCTGTCCCTTGCTTTCAAGACAAAAAGGATACCAGAAGCAAGAACCATTGGCATGTTTCTATCACAAGCCTGCAGTGTACAGTAACATAGGAGAGATGCCACCTGAGGAACATTACAAAACGAGCAGGGTTACAGAAGCATGCTTTGCAAGCTTCTAGGAGTGCTTAGGATGAAAATGCATGCCCAGATCCAAATCTGAGCTCATGATATGGAGAGCCATACCTGCTGCTCTAACAAGCAGCTGGACTAACAAAAGAAGCCATACACAAATGATGGGGATAACAGAAGCAACCGTATCATGTTAATTCCCAGTTGCGAACTGCTAGCCATCCATTGGGATGGTAAAGCTGCATAGCAGATTGAAGCATATTAGTGGCTTTGTGATTTAAGCCTGAGCGTTATAATAGCCTTACCACAGGCTGAAATCCCAGGAGTGTCAACTCTCCCCTCTGGAAAGAGAAAATGAGTATTATGCAGTTGGTTTCGCATGCTTCTTAAAAAATAAGATCTTTAAAAGTAAAAGCTATGATTATGTGTCTGATTTCAAAGCTTTAAAAGGGAGGGAGATTGCTTTTATTTTCCCTTTCCTCCTTGTTCTGCAAAATGATCCTAACAAGTAATTGTGAAACATGTAGTGAGCCCACAAATGACTGTTTATATATATCCATGCATGATATTGTATTAACACTTCATGAGAATAATGTATCATTCCCAATGGTACAGAGAATATGTTGTGGCTTCAATACCCTTACAGATAAGGCAGCAACTAGTTTAGTTAGGTGCATAGGAGTACAGGTGCTGCTTGTACATTGCTGCAAATCTGCGAAAGAGTCAGGTCGAGCGGATGCTCAGGCATCGCATGCTTCTCCCTGGGCACCAGCTGCACTCGCCACATTCAATATC
The DNA here is from genome assembly GCF_000699245.1 of Pterocles gutturalis. NCBI lineage: Eukaryota > Metazoa > Chordata > Aves > Pterocliformes > Pteroclidae > Pterocles > Pterocles gutturalis. The sequence continues at coordinate 133,184 of NW_010099908.1, read as the reverse complement.
CCACTAACGGGTCCTTCGACCAGGACCCAGTCACTGCTCTTAGCTAAGCACAGGCAGAAGTGGGAGACGTCAGAAAGTCTGAGCTCAGTTTGGAGGCGCTTATCCGTCTGGCAAACAGCCTCACTCCAGTGGTAAATCGTCTTACACTTGGCCAGCAACCTCGGGGGCCAGATGCCAAAGTGTCGAGGATATTTCCCCAGCAGCAGCTAAGCAGACGACTGCACACAGACCTGACGTTTCCAGCTCTTCAGTTGTTTCATGTCTAGTGAGAAGAGCTCCCACAGTTGCCTTGTCCTCCTAGATGCTTTTGACTGACACTCTTCAATACTGCAAGAGAAGTAGTTATGGTGTCCTGGTGTTCTTTGTCACTTTAAAGTGAAACACATGCTCATGTGACATATTCTCTCTTTTCTTTTACCTTTCAATTTCAAGACAAAGTTGTGCTGCCTCACGATCCCTACAGATCCCTTTCCTTTGAATGCACCCTTCTTCAAACTCACCTTGCAGAAGCAGCACTTCTGGCAGCATCATTTATGTTCTGTAAGGTACGGCAGGAGGAAAATTACTGACTTAGCTGCTAGTTCCCCAGGAACACACAAAATGTTATTGTAACACGGAAGTGAATGAGTTCTTAGTCTGTCATTTATTCTCCTGCATACATATAAACCTCTCTTTTTTTTAGGCTTGCAAGGCAGAATTCAAAGGGCTGAAACTAATATCAAACCACTGTTTCCCCTTGACACTGCAATTACGTGTTACCGTAACACACTGAATGAGTAACGACATGAAATCTAATATCACTACAGGGCTGCCATACATTATTCATTAAAGGCTAAAGGTCCTCATAACACAAGCATGCGCACTGCTGTCACCTTTTCTAATGAAACCATCCCCCCAAAGCCAGCAGGGCAACTTCACGAGGTAAACTTTCACTTATATTTGCAGTTTCAGGCCCTAATTAGTTGTACAGATTTCTAAGTGCATTAAAAACAGGGGACGGGAACTCCCAATGACTTTTTGTAGACCACAGAGGGTGGTCAAGATCTGCTGGTGCTACTTGTCTGGACTCATCCCGGCTCTGCCGCAGTGAGAGGACTTTGGGTAGAGCAGCTCGGCATAACTGTCCCTGACGAAGGTCTCCTTCACCCTTTACAGGATGGGCCACACAGCTGCTGGCGGAGTTTTCATTGTGTAGCCAGCCTGCAACAACAGAGCTTCTACATTCACTGAATGCCAAGAACCTCCCATCACCCCCTGTATAAATTGCCACAAACACTTGTGTTAAAGCAAACATCTGCTAAATCCAGCCTTTGCTCTCTATATGATTTGGATGAGTTTATGATACAAGAATGCATACGAAACAGTAAAGATGGTGATAGCAATTAATTTTCATTGTCTAATATCCTCTTTGAGGATCACAGCATAATAACATATTTTTTTTTAAATCCAAACCCTTTAAAATATTAACACTGACTTTCTACAAAAGCCTCCTGTCACCCTCAGTTATTAACAGCTGTTGTGACTTCCTGCATTGTTTCATTAAAGTTTATGCCCCAAACCATCTCTCACTTGGCAGCAAACACTTATTAATTAAAGATATTGTGCTGTGAAAATTTCACAGAAATAACCACACTGGTACTCATGGAAGATGCTTTCAACATCAAATAATGAGTTGCAAATAATTGATAAACTGTGGCATCATCACTAAACCAGCTCAGCAGCACTAATCAAATTAAACTCTCATGCAGAAGCATGTACTGTTGATGGATGTAATTCCTGGAACAGGTTCAGAAACAGTCACTAATGTGTCAGGCATTTACAAATGGTCCCATTCAGCAGCAGAGGAGAGTGTTTGACTTCAGTTTCCAGCTTCCAGAGCAACAAGCAAATCAAAAAGTGCTTGTTTCAGCTAAAATACGACAACCTTATTACACTGCGCTAGCTCAGTACATTTGTGTTTCTTCTAGAGATCAGAGGTAGTATTCCCAGCATAATACAAGTTTCCCCAGAAATTTGTGCTCAAGGATTTTAGAGGCATTTACAGCAGCATGATGAGCACAGTGGGTCCTATGGCTGTCCCCAGTGTTACACGCTGTTTGTTAACCTTTCTGTTGTTGATCACTGCTGAAGTGGTCCATCAGACCCAAACAACATGACCACTGGCCAACAGCAGGCTCTGCCAAAGATGTCCCCTGGCCAAAAAGGTCACGCTTCCAGCAGATCTGATCTGTACAGGAGGAGAGAGCGGCAGGAGCTCAGCTGTTGTTCTGCAAGAGAGAAGCTAAAGATAAAAGCGACTCGCTCAAAGCTCAGAGCAGATGCTGGATCTTCTCCCTCTGCCTTGGACTGGAGCTTGAGGATTATGTTTTCTGTGATGACAGAATGAAGTCTGACAGCCTAAATCAGAATAATCCTGGCCCCAAGAATCACTTTCCTAATGGAAAACCGGGAGTGCAGTGTGGGTTTTTTTTCTTTTTTCCTTTTTTTTTTCCCTGGAGGAGTTATTTTGTGGTTAAGCACAATGCTGGCCCTACTGCAGCAGGAGGGAGCACACAGATGAGTTGCTGCCATTACACCTTGTCTAGGCAGCCAGGTTGCTTTGGGAAAACACCTGTGATGCAAGGACACGTCATGCTCATGAACTTTGCCTAAGTAAACTCCTAATCCATGTGAACACTGCGCTGCTCAGTCCTTCCTTCTCTCCCCTCTTATTACCAGATCCCTTCTCCACTACTTATGGACTAAAAAGTAAAGATATACTTAAACCCAATGCAGCCCCATGGGCAGGACTTGCTCACTCAGAAAAAGCCCTAAAACTGGAACAAACGTCTTGATATTCTTTTGACGTTCAGCAAAAAAGAAAACAGCCTGAGCAAGGGCTGGTGGCCAGGTGCCAGGACCGCAATGTTCTGTGACTAGAAACACTCCGAAGTTTCTGAACTTGAGGTCTCGTTGTTGTTGTGCAGTGGCAACTTGTTGGGCAACTCCTGGGCTTTACAGAGCACATTCCTCTGGTTTGGCTGAGGCTGCCCTCGGGAAAAAATGCTTTAAAGTGAAGGCTTCATAAGAAGACTGAGGGGAATCCTTACTTTCCCATGAAAGATGTTAAGGATTGTAAATTAAAAATAAGACTAGAGAGTGTTCTGTGTCCAGAGACGACAGCACCACTCTGCATGAGCCGTGGCACGAGGAGGTGAGGATGCCCCATCCTGCTCTGTCCCTTTGACACTGATTTGCCATGAAACAGCAGCTGAAGCTCTTCTGGGTGCCCAGCAAACACCTCCATCCAAAGCTAACTGCTACAGTCCCAAAGACAGGGAACGTGAGAGGTGGTTTAGAGCCGTTTGTGTCACACTTACCGCAATGGCACAGTTGTAAAACCTACCAAAGGTCTTGAGGGTGAGAAACCAAAGACAGGTCTTACGAGGAGCGGCTGAGGGAGCTGGGGTTGTTTAGTTTAGAGAAGAGGAGGCTGAGAGGAGACCTTATCACTCTCTACAGCTACCTGAAAGGAGGTTGTAGTGAGGTGGGTGCTGCCTCTGCTCTAAAGTAACAAGTGATAGGACAAGAGGAAATGGCCTCAAGTTACACCAGGGAAGGTTTAGGCTGGATATTAGGAAAAATTTCTTCACTGAAAGAGTGGTCAGACATTGGAACAGGCTGCCCAGGGAGGTGGTTGAGTCACCATCCCTGGAGGTGTTCAAGAAACGTGTAGATGTGGTGCTTAGGGACATGGTTTAGTGAGTTAGGTGGGGTTGGGTTGGACTTGATGATCCTTGAGGTCTTTTCCAACCTTAATGATTCTGTGATTCTATGATTAGCTTAAATTTGTGTATTAATGAAACAGAAGTTTGCAGAGGTATGGGACATGGTGCATGTAGCAGCAAGGGAGATGTAATTGGTGGCAATATTTAAGGGATTGAAGCAAAGCAGGAAAAGTGATGAACAGGAAGGCTATTACAGTCCCCATAAAAGTGTTATCATCAGAGATTTTAAGAAGAAACATGATTGTGAGAGCATGTGTGAAGAAGTGGAGAGTGGCAGAGATTTTTAATAATTTTAGAAAACATCTAGTTTTGCTTTTTCTCTCACCTCTGTTCCAGCCAAATGACCTCTGGGAGCAGAACGATGCACACACGCTCTGAGAACTTTGCTCCCATCATAAAACTTCTTGTTATTTGTTTCCCGTTAGATCCACAACGTACTAGGCATTTCCACACTTAAAGGAATTAATGATTCCAGCCTCAAGATGCTCAGTTTCTTTGTAAATAATTAAAATTAATTCTAATAGGCTCCTTGCGTTTGTGAAGAGCACTCTATCAAAAGAGGAAAACAGAAGTGCTTCTGAACTAAAAACCTTTTAATTGGTTTCTAAAGGGGATCCAGTTAGAATTCTGTCATGACTGTACCCGCATTAGCATTTCAGTTCGGAGCAGCAGCACAAGCCTTGACACACGAATTGCTGATGGTTCAGACCTAGGAGCCTTTGCACTGACCACTTCCATCTGCTCATCTATTGCACCATACTCCTCGCTAACGTAGACATAGCCTATTTTATATGAACTCTGTGGGCACATGCACTTAAGTGTAGTTTTTGAACAAATAAAATAAATATCTGAAAAATTATCAAATTATCCAAACCAGGTTGCAGACAGGTTTGGAGTCTGGTGTTTTGACCACAAAGTGAACTGCCTTTCTGTCACCAAACCGGGAGCATCACAAGAGATCTGCTGCTATTGTCATTACGATTGCCACAGGACCTAACTCAAAGCTCATTAAACTCTCTAAAGGAATTCAGTGGACTCCAGTGTCCTTCCTTTCAGCTCATACTACTTTACATGTTTGGGCAGGAGGGAAGGCAGGAGGGATTTATCCAACACAAGTTTTTAAGTTCAGGAGGACAAAATAGAATTTTCGATGCATGTGAACCACTGAATACCGCCTCCCCTTTCTGATGCTGGTTAGATTTCTTTCAAATGACACAAGGAGGCACAAAAAGGCAGGTTTTGGTTCCACACAGACCTGTTCTGTAAAGCTCTGATCACCCTCAGCACCCCTGAGACAAGTAGGAAGAAGTTATCTTACTCGTGCTAACGTGTGCTCAACTCTTACACTCGTCGTTCCATTAGAAGTACCCTGTGCTACATGTGGTGACATAATCTCATGAAAAGATAATTTACCAAAGGAAAATAAAATGGATTTTTATATATTTTAAATTATTATTCACAAATTTTGCATCAGTATGGCAAAAACCTCAGCTTGCAAAGGCATTTCAGTGTGAAGGAACACGTGGAGTTCTATGCCGGTTGAACAGTTAAAACTACGAACACAAAACAATTTTCACATATATAAATAAATGTATACATGCAATTATCCTCCTTCAGTTACGCAATTGTAATTTTTATGATGACAAACAGCCTCACAGTGTTGGCAAAATGTGATTCTGAGCTTTGCATGAGTAGTTCAATACCGTTGCTTTCATTTGTGTTGGATCCGAAGAGTTTTCCAACACTGAAAATTTTCCCTATTTCTTACAGCAAAAATATCTAAACGAAAATACAGATTCAAAATAACACAAGAGTTTCCGTTTCAGCCTGCATCCATTTCTCTCTGCCATGACAAGCCTTTCAGGGTCACATTGTGGCCACGGTCGCTGCCATGCCTCTAATGGTGCCAGCATTAACAGTGCAGTGACAGCCGCCCATGGTGCCAGATCTGACTACGAGTCCTTCTATTTCTGCCTAAAGAAATGCGACTGAAGGGCGTAAAAATTTTCTTGTAGGGTTTTAAAGCCGGAGTCACAACTCTGCAGTTATTGCCAGATTGCTTTCAGCCAGCCACTGCCCTGAGAGCACAGGACATTTATCATCCCCTTCCCTAAAAAAGTCCTGAGCATGCAAAACGCCAACAAAAACCTAAATAAGTGATGAGTGAAAAATGAGCATTAAGTGCAGCGGTTTAAAGTTATGGAAGTGTATATGGTTTGATTTGCTTATGATGATGATAAAATTTAAGTTTAAGAGGCTACTTTTGCAAATAATAACAACAATGAATGAATCAAGTACTAAGCATAAGTGCCAAAGAAAGAAACCAGTAAAATCCAACCCAGGCAAATATTTAGGAGGAAAGGCAGCTGCTTGAAAGAATTGCGAGGTGTAATGGCTGCAGAATGCATTCCGATAAACAAAGTCTTTCTGCCTGACTTTGCACATATTACCCCTCTGCAAAAGACTTCCCATACAACTGCATTTTAAACACATTGCAAAGACAGATGCATGTTTAATTTTACATAGGAGAGCACCAAGATGGAAAGTTTAGGCCCTCATGCTGATAGGAATGGGTTTTTTCCTCCTTCTTCATGCTGTGGCCAGAAGAATTAGTATTCAGTTCAGTGTGGTGGAGCTCTCCCTTTTGGACAGGGACAGTTAGAGCAAAATGTGTGCGACTCTGTGGTGCCGGAGCACACGAATTACATCAGGGATGTATGGGGTCCAAGGGAAACACTGGGTGAAACGGGATTGGAAATAGGCACGGATATGTGCTAAAATACTTTGCTAAGTTTGCAACTATACATAGTGTTTGGAGGAAGTTCAGCCCAAAATCAACATTATTGCTTTTCCTTAAAAGAAAAAAAAATCCTAATAGTTCAAATATGTGCCAGAAAAAGCCTAGAGAATTTAATACAAAATATCTCCTTCTGATCTCCTCTGCAAGAGATTTCCAGACTATAAAGTTTTTGTGTAAAGGTTAAAAACACCTACAGAGAAGATCCTATTGTCTCTCAAAACTCTAAGTTTTTGGAATAACTATATATATATGTACACACATACACAGTGCATTCTATACATGTAATAGTATGTATACTATAATAGTGTATGTATGAGATATACTATCTTGCTTTCTATACATCCAAAGAAAAAACTGTTTCATCTTGTTAAACAAAGTAACATTTTAATAGACCAGTGAAAGGAGAGAAAGTATAATTTAAGAAGTATGTTTTTAATTGTGGCATTTAATGGAAGAGATAAAGAGACTATGTACTGTGAGTTCTAGTAATGTGTAACATCTAACAATCAACGAGAATTAAAAAAACCTCAAAATAGTTTATAGTATTTAGCAAAGAATGACCTCCATATAAAATTCTGTTATCTATGGGCTTGATCTCAAATAATATGCTCTGGGTTATTTCTCTAAGAGTGTAATCCAGGACTACTTTTTGTTTCTGTTTTATGACAACATTAAGCATATATTTGACTTATTTGTAGAAAAAAATAACTGAAGTATATAACAGTATACCACAACATCTATAATTTGCAGGCAGTGCAACAGTTAGCATTATATACGACCACTGTTAACATTTATTAAATACAGCACCCAAACCCCCCAGCAGAAGGTGCATATGATGGGATGTACCCGTTGCCAAAGTGCATACGTGTTTGGGTGAACAGATGAGTGTTTGTGAACATAAAACCTACAAAATGTGTTGGCAAATTACTGCAAAATTCTCCAAAGCCTGTAAAAAACCTTGTGCACCCCTTTTCTTCATTTTTGGATCTCTGTGCTTTATTAAGTGATAGAACTGGAACACGCCTTTTTTTTTTTTTTTTTTGTCTGGCTTATTTTTCTCCCTTCTGCTGCTCTTTTTTTTTTCCTTTTTTAAAAATTTATTTTATTTTATTTATATTGTGCACATGAATGAAAGAGATTGCCCTTAGCTGGGCAAGCAAGGTAAGGCATTTCAGAGAATTGGTTCCTATTAGTAAAATAAATCTGGCAGCTTCTGTTGAAAAGCATGAGAGCAACATACTCACGGAAAGGCACCAAACTATTTTCACACAGAGTTGCACCTTCAGTTTGGAGGCAGTGATTTAACATCAACGCTTGGAGGTGTGATCACAAGTGGGGTGATGGCAGCTGTGTTGCATAGCGATCCGTACCCACTGCTCAAGCACCCTGAGATAAGCAGTTTGCTGTGATGAGATGAATTTACACACTCCTATCAATGGAGGCTAAGCACCAGAAAAATGTAAACCCAAGACTTAGCTAAGTATTAGATCTATTTCCCCCTCCTTGAGGATAAAGAAAGATATTTCGCAGGTATTGGCTTGCACAAGTGAATGATACATAAAACAGAGCCTGAGCTCCTTGGATCAAATTCAAATGATTACACACATCATTGCTGTATAGACAGGGAAGCACAGTATATGAAAAAAAAGTATATGATCTTCAGTATGTGGAAAAAAAAAAACTGCCTCAGAAAGGTGATTTGGTCTGTATAGGGAAAACAAAGTTCATATTAAAGAGGTGGTAGATTAACAATGGTGTAATAGGCAACCCTCTCACGTACCCCAGCTGAGGAAGCATTTGGGGCTACAAGGACATATATTTCTTGCGAGCAGCGTAAACGTGTGTGTGTGAGGGGGGGATGTGTCCGTTTTGGGACTGCATTTCTGGGGAAAACAGAAGACGACAAAGCTCCAACTTGTGCTCTGAACTCACACTTCACACTGACAACATTTTGACACAAAGCATAGTGACAGCTTCCCCTTCCTTCTAGATCTCGTCTACCTCTAGGTTTTGGCTGCTACTGCTGTGCTTTCACTGCAGGAATAGTCCAAAACTGCTAACTTCATTTGCATTCAAAAAGGCATGTCAGCCACCGAGATTTGTATCATCTCAGTCCAGAAAAAACAAAAATTTGGAAGGCATCAGCAAAAAAAAAAACCCCAAACAAACCCCAAACCAACCAACTTCAAATTTCATATTCTTTCAAGTGGATTTTTTTTTTTTTCCCCTGAACTGGAACTATTTTTAAATCCTGTTTTCTCAGTGTTAAATATACCTTGCCTAAAGCAGAGGAAAAAACTCCTCCTTCATGCCTACAAATTAAAATTGCTTCCTCTTTGTTTGCACAGACCACTAAACCATTCCTGTGTTCTTTATGCTGCAAAACGTACAGTTTGCACAAGGAACTGTTATATCTGGATTACATCAAGTAATATTCACTCCAGTTTGCAGATGGCAATTTCCTTGCCAAGTTTTATATTATTAATCCCTTGGTAAGCTGAAAGGAAAAATATCTGGTTCTAAACTCTTCGTAAAAAGAAGAAGGGAAATCCATGCTTTGGGAGAGAAAAAAAAAAATCTAATCTATGGAATTTTAACCATATTTATGAACAATGTTGTTTAAAGAAAAAGAATAGGAAAAGTTGGAGTACATTTCACCTACTTATAAACAAAATTAATTACAATATTTACTGTACAATGAATGTTTAGGACATTAAGATAACTCTAGATTCACATCAGTGTGTCTTAAAAAAAATAATTTGCTCCAGATATATGAGATATTACATTTCACCTACATATTGTAAAATTCATTACCTAAACTCCGCTGGCTGAATGAATGTAAACCTGACATAGATGTATGTGGAAACAATTTGCCTTAGGTGAAGACATTCCAATACAGGCACGGAAAAACTGCTGAATGTGCACACTTAGCTTTATGACAGGAGGTAACACTTGGCATGTCATTTAATTTGTAGCTTTAATATAAAATGTGTTCACTTTTTCCTTCTGAAGAACACAATGTAAACTTTAATTAGTACAACCCATCAGGATAAATTGACTGCCATCCAAAGGTCGTTGGATCCATTGGTCATACTTAGCAATAGTGGCTGTAAGGCTTTTTGGCTGGTGGGAATCTCAAGTTTTGCTTAGAATCGTAGAATCACAGAGTGGTTTGGGTTGGAAGGGACCTTAGAGTTCATCTAGTTCCAGCTACCCCTGCCCTGGGCAGGAACACCTCCCACTAGCCCAGGTTGCTCAAAGCCTCATCCAGCCTGGCCTTTACCACCTCCAGTGGTGGGGCATACACAGCTTCTTTGGGCAACCTGGGCCAGTGTCTCACCACCCTCACAGTAAAGAATATCTTCCTAATACCTAGTCTAAATCTGCCCTCTTCCATTTTAAATCCATTACCCTTCGTCCTATCGTTACATGCCCTTTGTAAAAAGTCCCTCCTCATCTCTCCCATAGCCCCCTTTAAGTACTGGAAGGCCGCTATAAGATCTCCCTGGAGCTTCTCCAGGCTGAACAACCCCAACTCTCTCAGCCTGTCCTCATAGGGGAGATGTTCCAGCTCTCTGATCATCTTTGTGGCCCTCCTCTGTACCTGCTCCAACAGCTTGACATCCTTCTTGCTAGAAACTTTGAGCAGCTGCAGTTGATGGGATGATCCTATGCACCTTCAACTCAAAAGAGACACAAAGAAGAAAAAAACATGCAAGACAAAAAAAGAAAATAAGAAAGGAAAAAACCCAAGTGAGACTGCTCTCATCATGAGAGAGTATTCCAAATCCTCGTGAGATGCCAAAACAGCTGCCTGAACTAGGTCCTCTCCCCTCAGAACCCAATGGAGCCCTAAGCCAGCCTGGAAACTGATCTAGAACCATAAAGTGATCTAGAACCAACAAGTGAGTTAGAGGTGATCTAGAACCATAAATTGAGCTAGAATGTCATCTAGAACCATAAAGTGATCTAGAGCCATAAAGTGAGCTTGAACACAGCCTAGAACCACAAAGTGATCTTGAACCTGATCTAGAACAAAAAAAAAAAAGCAAGCTAGATCATGCTCTAGAACCACCTCCCTGCCAAACCCGGAATGGATACCTGCTCTAACTGCACTAGCACCACCCCAGCTCTACAAACAAGGGACTGTAAAGGACTAACTGCCTGTGAAAGGCCCTGATAAGGGAAGGCCTTGGAATGTCTCAAACATCTTGGTTGGAAAAAGGCAATAGGCAATAATCCTGTTCCGTGCTGATAAGAAGAAGAAGCGAAGAATGCGCCAAAGGCTTTACTCCCCCCACTAACCAAGGACAAACTTTTGCTTAACAAGGTCCTCACCCCCAGCTCGAAGGTGCCAACAAAGAAAGTTTAGCCAAAGGTAATCCAATACAGGCGCTGCATGACCACCAACCCAAGTGGTTGAAAGGGTTAATACTGCCCTTCCCGCTCTTATTAAGGAGACACCCCTCTCTGCTTCCTATGCTCATTAAGGCTCATAGCTTCCTATGCTAATTGGAGAATAGAAGACCTGAGACCTTTTGGCTATGAAAGGTGACTAAACAAAGAGAAGGCACGCGCCCAGCACCTGAAAACTCCTGAGAGGCTGACAGACTCATCCCAGGATCCAAAGGGTGGTGAAAAAATCCTTTCTGACTCTCTGAAAACTTTTCCCTCTCTCTTCTCTCCTTTTCCTTTCTCTTTTGTCTTCAAGCATCTCTTGATTTCTCTCTCTGGCACATATGGTAACACCTGCCAGTTCCTTTTGGGGCTTTTTCAGCAGGTTTTC
>NW_010099908.1:100434-121810 GCF_000699245.1 Pterocles gutturalis | reverse complement strand
CAGCAGGTTTCCTTATGGTGATAAGTGATTGCTCGATTTAATACTGATAAGTGATTGCAAGTTTTATAAATGGTTGCAAGTTTTTAATATTGTTGGTTGTGCTGTCATTACATCGTTATCACAGTGTTGTAAACTTTGGTGGAATAGAATGGAATGGAATAGAATGAGCATTTTTAGGTACAAACTAGCAAACAAGTAACACTTCAGTAAAACCATGCTTCATTATTGCTTACTTAGTCAGAATCCAACTTAACCCCAGCTCTCAGAGGTCATCGCTACAGTGGCAAATTGTGCATCACAGTCCCAGGGTGCTGGTGGGTGCAAATAGTACTTGGCACAGTCACAGGCAAAAAATGTTTCCCTTGGCGTTAACTAGCAGTCCAGCATGGATGCTCGAGCTGCACATAAGCCAAAGACAAACCCCCTGTTCTGCTGTCCGATTAGTTAGCTCCAGCGTGCTAAGTGAAAATGCAGGTTTAAATGCTGGAATACAGCCCTATAATGTATAGGATTTCAAGAAGAGTTAATTTTTCCATTCAGTTTTCTTCCATATTATCCCCACTGCCTTCTCTCAAACACCCTTTGGTGTGAGCTGTATGTCTACCAAAGTGTTACCAAGTAATATTGCAAAGAAAACATCTTTTCAGTAGACGATATACCAGAATTTTTAGGGTCACCCCTGTAGGGTTTTCTTAGGTGTTACTCAATAAGCAATAGGTAGACCAACAATACTGAGCAAATGCCCAGATAACGCAGGGTTGAATTTCATCTGTGCTTCCACTGCTACAATGCTGCTAGTCCCTTATAAATGTATTAACTTCTCTTTTTGAGAAATCAGCAAATCTTTTTTAACATGCTAAGTTGCTTGTATGATGTACAGATTTTTTGTTTGGTGGGGCACACCCCAAATCAATTTCTCTGTAGAAAAATAAAAGTAAGCTCAGTCACTGCTCAGCCAGTAAAATCTCTAAGAGTGAGCCACATTCTGAAACCCGACTTCACATCTCCCTGCACACAAACAATGTCTTATTTTCATTGTCACACTAGACTGCTAAAGCATATGGTTAAGTGGAAGATGAATTTTCCAGATTTCAAAAACTCTGTGCGAACCGGTACAGAGACACATGCATATTGTGGCATCCCCATGGGACAGGTGATTAAACCTTCACACTGAGATGAATGCTATGCAAACTCAGGATAGCAGAGGACTGTGGTGTAACTTGAGGAGGTCCCCAAGTGCTCTGAATTCCACATTATATCTCCTAATCATGAACAAAACACAATAAAGTACTGTGTGGGTATTAATGTCAGCTTCCTCTTCAGGCAGCCCTTCTACTGAGCACGTCTTCTCCTTCATTTAAATGGTCTTAACAGAACATGTCCTTAATGGTTACTGGAGCAAGGTTTTTTAGGGCTTTATCAGATGCCATTAATGGAAAAGCTATTTCAGAAGCCCGAAGCAAGTAGTATATAACAGTTACAAAGATCAGGTGCAACAATTAGGAAAAAAAGAGTAAAAGGGAAAAAAACCCCAGATCTGTTATGCAGTCTGCTTGAGCTGAGCATAAATTGTTATTAAAGTAACTTTATGAGGCCATATGAATTAGCCCTATTTTACCTGGTTAGGAGTAACAAGTTTTGCACACCTGCAGTAATATTTTGTGCTTGGGGTACTCCTCCTGTGTCTTCTGCTTCTGATCATTTTATATCCCGCACTGGTATTCATTCCTCCATAGCAAATGCCTGTTCTTCTCTCCTGACTAGATCTAAAGCAGAGGTCTTCATGTAGATTTTGTTTTATACAGCTTTTATAAGGCATTATCTTTACTCATGAACTCCAATGCAATACTCTAACATAGTTCATTCATATTTCTAGAGCAGGCTGTTACAGGAAAGATGTCAATAGCAACCAGAAATGTAACGCTGCATGGCCAAGGTGAGAGGTTCTCATGCCTGGCGTGCTTCAGCAAACGCTGTACTTCTACATGGAGAAAACAAAACCAGAAGACCTTTGTCCAGCCCTGAGTTAGCGTTTCTGCTATCTGACAGATTCAGAAACAAGGTTCTTTGTTTCTACCACGGAGTCTCCCGATAACCGATACAGCTGTCACTGTTTGCCTCACGAGCTTCAGCTCCTTAATGAGCGTAAAACATGTAGGATACAAAAAGAATGCTGCAGATATGGGTAATATTCATATATTTCAGTACCATCAATTTTACAGCAAAGAAAAATTTTAGTTCCAGGCTTCCTTTTCCAGAAGCCAAGTCCTTCCCTGGCTTATCCATAAATCAGTTACTTAGGGTGTAAATCAGTCTAAAATCTGAAGTCATGTAAAATTTACCTTAGTTCCCCAATTCATTGGAGATTTTAAGACCATGTTTATAATCAGATGTGAGTTTAAAACCGTAACTACTGCACCAAAAAAAAAAAAAATATTAAAGTAATGAAGAATACATGCATAGGTCTGTGCTAACAGAGCATGGATGCAGCCTCTACTTAATACATACATCCATGTGTACACATAGACACAGGTTCCAAAACTAGTCCTGAGCCCAGTAACTGTAATAACTACAAGTTTAATAACGACATTCATGTAACATTGCTCTAATGGATCACTGCTTCTGTTTTTGACCTTTGAAGAATATAACTACACTTGTTTACGTTTAGTGCTGCTTTTTTATTAAATTAGATGTCCAGACACTTAGAAAATATTCCAGGAATATTTTTCTTTTTTGTTTACACCACAGGAAAGTCTAAATCATCCAAAAGAAAGAAAGAAAGAAAGAAAATAACCAACTGTTGTCAGTAATCCCCTGCTGTGTTTGTGACATCTTTGAAAAGCAGGCTTTTTTAACTTCTAATTCTCTTTAATTTTCCTTGCTGTCCATTTTAAGTTATTTTTGGAAGTGTATAAGCTAAAACCAGCTATTAGAACCTTGACTTACACAAAGTTCTTTTTTTAATGCTGTTCTTCTATTTACAAGTAGCACATGCTCTTCCATAGGTGGGAAAAACATGTTTTGGTCAGTATGGAAACCCCATCTTCAGAGATTGTTCTAAACAAGATGCTAATTACGCAGAGAGGGAATACATATCTCTGAAATGAAACTCCAGGCTGGCTGAGAGTTCCAGCTTCCTAAAACATACAATAATATTCTGTTATCTCTACTATCTGTATGTATCCATATATATGGTAGGGGTGCCAAGAAAGGCAGAGATACATGATCTGAACCATAAACTATGTCTCACTAAACTATATATCTTCAGATGTTTTTCATATCACCTTTTCAATCAAAAGTGGCTGCTTCAAATCCGAAAATTGTCTTATCAGAAGTAGATTTTTTTATAAGCATGGAAACTATTCAAACTTGAAGAAAAAAGTCTAACAACTGGAAAATGTTGTACCAAATATACTGCTTCTTTTTAACTCAGTTTCACACTAACTTTGATGTTTTCTCTTGGAGATGTGTATTTGCAAGTATTGCATACAAACTGTATGCAATAACCTGGTGCTTTTGCCATGTGAATTTGGAAGTTAATAGGTAGAAATACTCAATGCTTCACCTTTATATTGCTTTATGCAGCTAAGTGTAATTTTTTTTACATTAATGAATAAGATCTCTATGGAAATCTATGAACACACTCATCACTGAAGTTATAAAAATGGGCTTTCTATCCAAGTATTTTAAAAAAGGAAATTATAATGACTTCTTGAATTACTGTTAAGTTTAAAAGATCCTTTGAAAAGATTAAATATATATAAAAACTTATTGCAACTTTATAGTTGGAAATATAGGCATATGAAATAAGTCTATATGGATTAATTTAAACATAGTTTAATTTAGGAAGTTAAGCTCAGGAAATAGGTTATTAAAAATGCTAAAGATGTTAAAATTAAAACTTTAAAGAGAAAATACTATTATTTCCTCAATGACAAAGGAGTGTGCAAAATTGCTGACTATGCATTTACCCAACCCTTCAGCTATTTCCAAGACCAGCCTGTTACGAAACTGCCCCAACGAACAGTTAATCAGAACAAAGTTAGACTCCAGTCAGAGGGGAAAAAATATTTCCCTTCTGTGCAGATGCAGAAATCTCCAACCCAAGTAATCCTCGTCCTCCTGCTCCTACTGTTTCACAGGGAACATCCTGTCCACTGCAGCCCCCAGCCAAGAAAACCAGCAGAGAACAGACGATGCTCCACGTGCGAGCCCCCGCACCCCGTCCGGCCGCCCCACAAACCTCCCTGCAACGCCCTCCACTGAGACGAGACTGCAGAGCCTGGCCAGGGGAATTAGACTTGGCTTCAGGCAGTGAGTTTTAGGGAATACACAAATATTAGCAGTTCCTCCAGTGAAAGACTGGAACACCCAGAGGTTATTGCAGGAGATACAGCTTGAGTTACCATGGGGTCAGCAGAGAGAGGCGCAGGGAATTAATTGGATGGTTGTGCCCCCTTTGACAAATATTGGTTTTGCTCATATAGCAATGAACAAGAATTTTCTCATTTGTATTCTTACAAAGGTTATTCTTATTA
This sequence comes from Pterocles gutturalis, assembly GCF_000699245.1. NCBI lineage: Eukaryota > Metazoa > Chordata > Aves > Pterocliformes > Pteroclidae > Pterocles > Pterocles gutturalis. Next base: position 117,272 of record NW_010099908.1, on the reverse strand, counting down.
TAAAAGGCTAATTAGAAGAAAATAAAATTTCCCTTAACCAACTTCATAAGTTCACAGATCATTTGGGGAATGGATGTGTTAATATATTGCAGATCTGTCCTTTCACAGGCATTCCCAAAGGGAATGTATCTGAAATAATCATCATTTATTGATACTGTTCTGTCATGCTTTTAATTTCCCCGTTCTTTAGTATTTAAAATAGTCAAAATTAATTCTTGGGATATTCTGGCTTGTCTTTGATCATCACATCGCCTGAGGGATGGTAGAAAGAACTTACATAACGAAAATAGCCAGAATCACAGACCTGGAACAGCTTCAAAGGGAGACATTTACCAACAGCCTTATTTTCTTCTCTGAGGATGCAACGTGATGCAATCAAGCAGTTACTTAACAGAAATAAAAATGTTTGGTCATTGGATACAATACAGCTCCAAAGAAGCGGGACAGGGTGGGGAAAGTTTTCATTTCTGGTTTGTTTGGGTTTTTGTTTTTTGGCTTAGGGGGGTGGGTTTTTCTTTTTAATAAGGTCAGGGATTTCTTTTAGCCACTATCTAACTTCACAAAGGAGAGCATTGCTATATTTGAAAGGGAATAAGCTGAAGTTGTAGACTGAAATTATAAGAGAGAAAAGAGAAGTAGTTAAAGATTTGAGGAAGGAGAATTGAATTCTTGTGCCACCACAAAGGCCTCCCTAGTGTAGGAGATTTTAAGATAAGTGATTTGGGCAATAAGCAAGTTTAGCATGAGGAATGTTAGGCAGCAGAATATGGTCTTCAGAGGAACGTCCCTGTGACATGCCATTGCAAGGTCTGGGCAATGTAGCTTAACTGGTCGTGAATTTGGAGAAGAAAACCAGTTTTACACCAGTGGTGTGAAATCACTGTCGGAATTTAATGGAGAACGTGCTGTACAGAAAGTTCATCAAGTAGCTGTTGGTCACTTAGCCTCATTGAGGAAGGATTTAGGGAAGAAAAGGACTTTTTAAAGAGAGTATTTAGTTTAATCTCAAGTTTTTCTTTAGTGTATTCCTATTGAGTCTCTCTATTGATCTTCTATTTCTTCAGCATGGATTTAAGATAACACATAGACTTACCAGCACTTTGTAGTCTGTTTACTCTAAAAATGGGTTTGCTTGTAAAATATTTGTCACTGGACATAAATGCTCCCGCATGAGAGGCACTTACATGTGCCACTCACACATCCCATTGAATTCAGGCAACTAAACTGAATTTGCAGTAAAAGGTTACATTTCTCAATACTCAGCTAAATAAACAGGAGATAAGAATAGCCTAGAAGAGGAATAGCCAGTATGTACTTAGATGGGCCATCTAAGAAACAAATTATTTTAATCACCCACAGTTAGGGGCATATATTCCTTCTGATCTATTTAGATTTTTCATAGCTTATCTGGTCAGATAGTTAAGGTTAGGCACTTAAAATTATTAGCTCTTGCAAATTATTAGTCTCCCTACAAAAATACATTTGACAAATAAGATATCAATTCTTATTTCAGCTACTATCAAAAGAATAATATGAAAAGTATCTTCACCTGGGTACTTTTGTTCTAATTCTGTAAGACTGTACCCTCCATTAACCTCGTAACAGCTCACTGGTAGTTACTGAAAGTAGGTACTGAACTAAAATTAATCCTATTGCTTGTAGGTTTATTCCTCACTTATTTGAAAAGACTTTCCACCGAGTCTCAGGGGAGCAGGGCTTGTCTCAGTTCGTTTCCTTTCCAGCACCCAGAGAGTTTTCACCTTCTGTACGTGGACACTGCATTGCATCAGGCAGCACAGACTTGCAGAGGTGAGGAAAAGGGTTGTGGGCTTTTGCTTTTATTTTTGGAACAAGTAACGCAGACAGTCACTAAGACTATTATGGGATTTCCACATAAAAATCCACATGCAATTAACTGCAGGCACAACAACAAAATCACTTATTTACTTAACCGAAGAACACACCTGTGAATTTTAACACACAGCCTGCTCTGTGCCGCATGTTGGTAGCTGTTATTTATAGTGGTCTGTACAGATGGCCGAGAGAAATAGTCATTTTCCCATTTGTTTGCTTGCTTTTGCTCCAATGGCAATTTCTGCAGGAATTTCGCCAACTAATTTTCATGAGAATATATTCTTCATGAAGGAAATCTTTTCTATCGACGTTGTCTCTTACGAGACCCGTGACAAATGGAGTTTGCTCAGAAAGCCTTCAACACCAGTACAGAGGTGCGCACGAGAAGCCCAGCTAAATTCCTGCTCTGAGCAAACCCTCTGGAGCTCAGTCAGGCTTTTGGAAAACCAAAATTCTCAGACTTACTTTGCAGAAAACCATGATAGTTCAACTTTTCGTCCCAACTAGGGACAACACCGACACATCTCAGTAAAGAGAAATTCTGCATTTTGAATGGGATTAATCCATGAGAATAAAAAGTTAAAGAGGTACGGAGCATTTTTTCCAACCGAATGAATCTACTTTGGAGCTGCAGCACAGCAGCAAATGCCAAGGAGATGTGCTCTTCAAAATACTTATCTGAGTATTTCATCTGGGATAATGGCCATTTATTTTATTTATTAGTCTATGTGGAACAATTTAAGCTTAATTTATTTCTTTTCAGCTAATCTGTACTTGAGTGATTTCTGATCCCATGTTGTGAAGAAGGTTGGGGATAAATTCTAGTTTCTTTGCAGCTATAAAACCATCATTTTTTTTTCTCCTCTCCTTACAAAAAGATGGAGCACAAAACACATTGTACTCTTGAAGAAGGCATTGTGCAGCAGATGACCTTCAAAAACAAGTACAAAGAAATTTCTGAGCACAACTGTTTTGCTGTTTACACAAGTATCACCTAACTAAAGAGGTTTCAGATATTTGGGGGGTTGGGGGGCTGGTGTGGTGTATTTCTTTTTTTTTTTTTTTCTGAACATGCTCTTTTAGGGGGAAAAATACTTTTTTCCAGAGATGGTTCAACATGCCCTGCACTGTCCTTTCCCTAGTAATCAAACCTGCACCTCAGTTACCTTCCTCTCTCACTGCTCTGCAGAGGACATCACGCCAGGACTCGGGTCCAGTTCCCTTCGCTCCCAGCTCCATGGCTCCACGTTCCGGACTGGGTTTCCCTTTACAGGTCCAATTAAGCACCGGTCTCAGTTTCTAAATTCACACTTAGCCAGTTACAGAATTTTTAACAAAAAGCAGGGTTTGCTCATGCTACAGCTTGCCTAGTTTCTCACTGATTTTTTCATCATCTCCCTCTTCTGCCATGCTTTTGTGTCTCCTTGCTCAATAAAGCCAGTTTCATTCAGATTCTGTCTAAAAAATACATTTCTCTGGTCCACCAGCCTGCCTTCACCTGTTGTTCTATATGCATTACTGTATGCTCTTGTGTCTTTGCTTTCTTCTTAAAAAGGAGAGGAAAACATTGTAGAGAGGATGAATAAGCCACAGAGAAAACATACCTGACCTCTGTCCTGCTCACAGTGGAAATCAAACAATATTTTTCATATGATGAGCTCATATCACTTTCCAAACCCTTCAAGGCTCTCAAATCTTCCAAACGTGGGAAAGCAATCACATAAAAATTGACCATAAGTGATACAGAAGTAAATAAAAGTTTTCTTTTTTTTTTTTCTTTTTTTTTTCCCCCTGATAACAGCTCAAATGTCTGTCTGTTATTCACATCTCTATTCCTGTTAAGAAATCCACTCTGGTATCTTCTTTCTAGCTTATCAGGCACAGGCATAAATAATGGTCCTGCTGGCTTTTCTCTAGCATCCTCCTTTTGACTGTTGGAAGCAATCTGGGAACAGCAGGAAAAGCTGTAAGCTGAAGGAACAAGTCTCAATTACAGGACATATTTTGGCAAGTGTCAATGCAACAAACATCTGGTAAACGTTGACTTGGCCAACTTAACCACTGCTGTTGTTGTCAGGTAACACTATGGGTAGGAACCACTTGGTCAGGGGGGCCCTTTCAAGATGTGGCAATTTGAAGTTTATCTGAAGCTGAATATGTAGAAAAATAAAGGTGTTATGCAAACTGGAAAAGTTTTTAACAGGAACTTGTAATTTATTCAAGATTGGAAACTCTGGCAAGTTTAAATTTCCATTTTCAGTGGATTTTACCTCCTTCTGAAGGAAAAAAAAAGATTGATGATTTCCATTTAGGTTTATAATGTGTTTTTAAAAGTGTCATTACATATGCCAAATGTTCATCTTTGTCCTCCAGAGTTTATATAAACTCCCAGCAGGATTCAGTGGGACTTGGCATCAAACAGCAAGTGGACAATCATTTGGGCTCTGAGCAATTACCGGAAAAGTGGCAAGGAAGTGAACATTAATTGCTGATTTTGTCTGTCTTCTGGAGAAAACAGATTATTTCTTGAACTCTTTGGAAGAATTAGAAAAATCAGTACAACAAATTACTACCACATGGAGAAACCCAAGCCAGCTGAGCAACCCTTGTGTCATGTGGTGAGACGGACTCGAATATCAGACACAGCACGGCGTCTGCACTAGGTTGTCCTGCTATGAAGGTTCAAAAGTTGTGGACTTAATGGTCTGGGGTATCTAAAAATCTACAGATGCTTTTTTTGGAAAGCTTGATAAAGATCTCGCAGTTCCTTTCATTAAGGGAGCCTCAAGAAGCTTTGCACAAGCCAATAAGAAAACATCTGAAGATGCTAAATGCAAGATTGTGGGTTTCTACCTTTTTGTAATGACTCAGCCTGACAGAAACCTTCACCTGAACGTGAGAAATATATGAAGTGTCCTTGTGTTGTCTCCTACACCTAGTATAGGAGCAATCTGGAATTTTATGGTACATTGAATTAATTAAGGACTGTCTTTAAGTGAGCTTTGATTCATTCATTATAATATTCAGTGTTATAGGCTGAGCAAACAGCTTATTGGCATTTCCTGGAGGGGGTAAGAAATGAACTGACATCTTTCTGCTTCACTAAAGACACAATGTACTGAAGATAAATTGGGAGATAACGGAAAGGTTTTATTTTTATCAAGCTTATTCTACTCTATTTTTATTTATTGGGGCATTGGCAACTTAATTTCAGCCTAATATGCTAATAAAACTCCATAGTATCATTTATCTTGTCTGAAGGAGGTTTTATGGTAGCACCCTGATATATCTCTGTTCAGAGCAGAAGACATCTCTGTATTAAATACGTGCCTTGAAGAAATGGGTATTATAAATCTGAAATATAATTCATTCTGTACTTAGAGGAAAACATGTCCCACTCCTTCTTGTAACACTAGCCCCAGGGTTCCCTAGCAAGCCAAAGGTTGCGGCCAGGTGCCACAGGTCCCCAAGCACCCCCCTTAGGCAAGGGGCACCCCTTGGCTGGAACCTGCCCCCAGGCAAGGACACAGGCACCCAGAGCTGTGCCCCAATTTCTTTGAGGCACCGCTAGAACAGGCAAAAGAAAAGACCTACCCCCTGTCTCCATTCTTCGCAGGCATTTAGTAATCAATTAAACCTGGCATTTTAAACTTAAAAACACACCAGTGTTGGCACTGACACATCTTTACTCCAAGTGCTGCGATACTCAGGTTGGGTTCCTAAACCCTGGAAACTGGAGTCAGTTATGTATTTCCTACCTTCTTTGTGGAGATGGCAACTTAAAGGTGATTTTTTTATATATAACTAAATATTTTTTAAAAACATTTAAAAATATTTATTTTTAACAAAAAAATATTGGGATTTAGGAACCCCAACTTATATGTTTAAAATACTAGTAATTCCAACCATAGAATGAGACACAATAGACATTGTTCATAAAAAAATCTCCCAATGAACTTTTTCAGATTGATATATTCAGCAAAAGAGATATTATTGGTAGCCCATATATTCACCATCCTAGCATGCAAAAACATATGGATGTAGTTATCTGTAACTTGAAGTTGCTTTTAAATTATAGTAAATTAAATATTTTTGGACTGTTGAAATTGCAAGTCTTTCAGACAAAAATAGGACATATTGTTTAAATGTGGTTTAATAGCATGAACTACTTATGATTTTCAAGTGAGCTTGTAAACTAAAAATCTGCAGGAGTCAATCTGTTACAATAATGGGCAATTCCAAAGAGAAACAGTAATATTAAACATGAGGATTTAGAAACCACTCTTTGCTCTTTCTTTGCACGATCCTTTCTCAGAGACTTATTTTACAGCTATCAGTGTGCATTTGCTTGACCAAAGACCTGTAAATTCGTTTATTGATAAAACTAGAATCAAAGTGTAAACAAAAAAAAAAAATTCACAAACATTTGACTAAGAAAAAAGAAGTCACTCAACTTGCACGGAGCAATCAGCTAAACCAAAGCAACTTGACATAGGCAGCAATAGCGAAAGGTGTAAGTCCTGTCCTGCTGTCACCCAGAACATCCCCAAAACTCTCTCAACCCCACCTGCTGTGCCGCAGGAGAGGCTGAAAGCTCTGGCAGGGCTGAGCCGAGTTTTTATTCTACAAGTGGGTGCAGATCTGAACTGGGAAGGCACAGCAGGGACACAGGGGTTGGGGTGGGTCAGCTGTGTTTGGAACTAGATGATCTTTAAGGTCCTTTCCAGCCCAGACCATTCTGTGGTTCTATGATGACAGAAGGAATTTTTCCCATAGGATACTCAAGGCTGCATATACCTTCTGAACACATTCCTATGGCTCACTTATGGTGACTGATTTTTTAAACCCTTTCTAATAAGATGGTGGTAACAGACTGAAAGGGTAAGAATTTAGAAGTGAAGTATCTACTTATCTGTTTATTTCTAGTGATGTTTTGCTTTCAAAGACTTGGTAGATAGTACGATGTGTAGAAATTTCCCATTCTGTTAATAGTCTTCTGTTCAACCCATGCAAGTCTTCCAGCCATGCTAAATTTGCCGTTAGTCAAAAATATTTATTTCTGCATTCATTCTCTATTTTAACATAAATGACTTATTTCCTCTCTTTGGTATTAATGAATACTCAAGTCTGGAAAAGATCAGACTGCTCTAAAATGCCAAGATAAACACGAGAAAATCACATGTTTCCAACTTGCCCCCTCCAGCTGTTTCTTGGCTGCTCTGAACTGGTGTCAAGGCAGCCCTGCTGGTGAGAGGATATGTATGTCACATCACAGGAGACAAGGAAAGAGCAGCTTAATAGAACCTCTCAGTAGAAAATAAGATTATTCAATAAATTAGAAATAAAACCAGCTATGTAGATCAACACATTTCTAATGTTTCCAGAGAACTGCAGAGTGTGTGTGTGCATTTTACATACAATACATTTTAGAAGTTACATGCATGCTGTCATGTTTCAGAAGTCTGAAGATCACAAGAGAAAAATCTTCCATTCTTTACTGGGAGCTGCCTAACAACCTTTCAAAGGGGTCTGTGGGCCTTCCACAGACGTGAAAATTGAGCGTACACTCACGTTTCTGTGACTGTAGGGTAGGCGTCACCAACATTTCATCTCAAATGACTCAGCTGTTAAGGACCTAATACTCCACTCATTTGCAATCAACCAAAATTAATACGTGGCCTGATCAACCTGAAAATGGAAAATCACCTCATAATATACGTAGCTACATTAGAAAATTGTTAACTTCCCCTCCATGGAAGTGCACATGCAGGACTTGGCTTTGACTCAAGATCCAGTTCTGCAAGATATGCACTTCTGCAAGAACAGTGTCATCCATCACGTTCAGTGGGTTAATACCACTTGGACAAAAAGTGAAGATGAACTTTAACTTCATATCAAGACCATAAACTTTCCTCCTGACCCACTTGCTAACATATACTCGGAGGTATTTGATGTTCTCTCAGGTTAAGTCCAATTACCAAGAATCAGGGCTGTAGGTCGTGGTGACATAGTGACCAACACAGCCATGACACAAGCAGAGAATAGTGACCGTCACCAGTCTTGCTAAATCTGGTAGGACAGTATGTTGGGGATTGCCTTTAGAAACCCACAAATATAATGTCAGTGGGGTTTTTTTGTTTGCTTAAACTTTTATTTACTTACTTTTATTTAGGATTATCTTCTCTAATGTTGTGTCATATTTACCAATAAAACCATCTGTTATTAGATAACTGCTCAGAAGCTCGCTGAGGGCAGGGGAAGAGGCATCTACTGAAACCTACCCATGGGGACTCAGCCAACTGGGGCTTCTCCTGAAGGGCCAGAGACCAGCAAAAGCTACCAGCAGGCAGTAGGTATTGCAAGAGTGAAAAAATGCCAGAATGAACAGCGGTCACAAAAACAGCTTAGGTTCAATCAGCCTTAAAAATGTTTAGAATTTTTTATTCCATAAAATTTTTTAATATTTTGACCTCCCTAGGAAGAAATTCTGCTTCAGGATCAGCTCCACTGAACCATGAGGAATGCTAGTCCCTCTTTCAGAGGGCTGCAGCCAGGAGGCTAACTCTTGAATTTAACCATCAACTCATTGGTTGCCATTATGGAGTCATAGGCAGAAGCTCAAATAAACACACATATTCTATAAAATCCCTTTTAAGAAACCAAGTAGGAGAACATGATGTCTTTACTTCCCAATGTAACACTGCAACTAATATTTGAACCCTAGAAGCATTCATCAAACCTCTAATAATGTGCTGAACCCTCCAAGCTTCTTATCATCTTGGAAAAAATCTGTGGCTTTGACATCTAAAAATGAAAAGTATTTCTGCAGATCAAATTGTTTATTCCATTTCACAGATGAAAAATAGTGGAGCTGGCTGCTGGTTTGCTAGACTGCAAGAAGAGTATGAGAACAGGGTGCTCCGAGCCAGGAATATCAGACTGAGAGGTTATGAGATCAAAGAAAACACAAACTACCACAACCCAGTACAAACGAGCATCTAAAATATCTACTGTCAGCTGAATATTGAGGGAGGGGACACTGCGAGCATTTGCCTTGCACCCCTGGCTGTTCAGGTTCAATATCCACGTTACCTGTTGCTTCCAAAGTGAACAACCACCCATGCAAAACATGCCAGACCTCGGAGCTGCCATTCCCTGGACCGAGAGATATTATACAGTCTATTGATGCAACTGTGTTTTTTGGTTGGTTGGGGTTTTTTTTTCCACTTTATTTTATTTTTACATTTTTTTCCAAGAAAGTGGAATGTATTACAGCACAAGAGATAGCCTATGACTGTTTATCATAAATATATACACTGACTTGACAAAACAAGTGATTAGAAGCCTAATCTATCTAGAGATCATTACAGCAAGTACAGAAATAGTTGAAAAATGTATGTTCTCTATTTTCTTATAAGTAAGCTTGAATCCTGACTTAAATGAAACAACTCCAGGGGTGGGAAAGCCCCAGAGATCTCTGTATAGGACAGCACAGAGGTAACTCCTGAAGCTGGGGCTCAGGGGCAGTGCTAGGAAAGTGGGATGCTGCTTTCTCCTCCATGGTCACCCACCACCCCTCACCCTCTTCCACCTCCTCCTGCACATGCAGAGCCCTTCGCACCCCCAGGGGAGTGGGAAGGGTCCGGGTCTGGGGCAACAGCAGCCACCGCAGGTTTTCCTGCTTGGAGGTCACATCTCCCCATCTGATAGCGTATTCTGCTCAAACAGCCCATCCACATCCCTGCCATCGCAGGCAAACACACAGTGCTCTGGCACGGTACGTGGAGCGCACGTGGCTGCTGTCACTGACAGCTCGCTATTCTTATTTAACTTGACTTGATAGCAAGAAATTCAGATGTCACCTCTAGCAGCAAGAGTCTTTGACTCCGCTCTCACGTAGATCATCAGCGTGAAACTGCTAAGACAACCTGCCTCCATGAATGAGACACCTCCAAAGTCCTTCACTAGCTTGTGCTGGTTATGATTGTATTTCCAAAAAACACTGTAAGAGTGTTCTCAGGACTAATTGCAGAACTCCAGCAAAGTGCCAGAAGCCTGTCCAACTGAAATGGATTCTCTACCATTAGGCAATTTAGGATAGTTTCAACATTATGAATATATTCCTCACTATATTTCTTATTACAAATCCTCTGTATACTTCCAGATTACTTTAGTCATCAACATCCCATTTGCCTGGAAACAAGATCCCCAGATTTTTCATTGCCAAAGCAGCTGCCACTGCAGTGGGAAGTGGAAGGGCACAAGGGACACCCTCCCACCCCCTGCCACTTAATTTCCAAACACCACCATCAATCAGATCACAAAACTGTGTTCCTTCTGTTTACCTTGGGGAAATCAGTGCTCAGACATGCTGGAAAGAGCTCCATCTGACAACATTCAAGATAAATGTTTTCCCATTAGCTCTGTCAAAGGTTTTGGGAGTTTGCATCAGAGAAGAAAAGACTAGCTGTAATTCCTACAATAAAGGCTTAGCTGCGATAGATTGTGCCTCCTCCTTGCTGCTGGCTAACACTTGCTGCTGTTTTGAGGAATCTGCCAGCTGCATTGTTTTAGTCAGTCACTAAAATGAATTCATTTCTTCGGCTATTTGCAATATCAAAACCCAACATTTTTATCGAATTATTTAAAAAACACAATAAGGTCATTTTAGATCCCTTTCTGGTTTTCTTTCTGACATACAGCTTACTGAATATTCTTTAACATATAGAAACATATGTATAATTTCTGTAGTTCTTCCCAGTGGATGGAGAACTCAACTCCTCCGTCTTCTTTATGTGTCTGTATAGATGTTGTGTTCTCCTACCCTCAGTTCAGAGAAAGCAGATTACATTTATTATATCTTAACAAATCCTACAAGCTCCAGCCTTATAATGCTGCACACTGAGCACATAAATAATTGATAGTGTGTCCCATCTCACAACTCTTACTGTGTAGGAACAAAGCAACAGGTAAATGCAAGGAGCAGATGGGAGAACACAAGGCAAGAGTCAGAAAATTCAGCGGTGACCAATGATCACCACGCACCATCTGCTTGTCAGTGGTGGATTTATTTTTTTCCTTTTTTTAGCTGTTGCAACAGAGGCGGCTGCTGGACATGGAGTCCAATGGCCAAAGGTTGCCTTGCAAGTTCCTACGAGACATTTCAGCCCTATGTAGGAAATAGCATCTTTCCATCCTTTTGGCAAAACAGCAGCAGTCAGCAACAGCGACACTGGATAGGCCTGAAGCAGTAGAGACAGGTACTTGGTATAAAATAGCTGATGACATCCTCTTAGTCTTGCCAGCAATGTATAGAAAGAGTCAAAAAACCAGTCCTTCCAGTAATATTTTGGTAGAAGTGTCAAAGAGGACCAGATGGCATTTCTGAAGTCCTTGGAGTTCACAAGAACAGAGAGAAGCATACAGGAGCAGAGATTGTTCTGGGACTGGAAGATGTTAGAGCCCATGTTTTGTCACAGTCAATTTAACCCAACTTCTAGGTGTGAGGAGATATCCGAGACAAACTGAGACTTCAGCCTGAACAGAAGCCAGCTCCAAACCAGAGAGGGAGTCTGGTAATGATCAATAAAGAAACACTAGCTGAAGTCATATTTGTGAATCGCTGTGGTCAGCAAGAAGCAGGCAGTGAACAAAAACAGCTGAAGGACAGAAACAATTTTAGAAATTTAAAAAAAAAAATCTTGGAAATTAAAAATTAATCCCCACAAAACTGGAAATATCTTCTCATTTTGAACAAGTTCATCTCATAGCCAGGATATTCTGGGTTTTATCCAGTTTAGAATAAAAAGAGCCAGTTTTCAATGAGAATACATTTTTTTCCATGATTCTACATTTTGGATAACTCCTGCGACAGCCAGCATAAAATCTCCAAGTGGCCAGATATTCCAAGTCAGCATTTAAATACAGCTTGAATTATTTTCGAATTAGGACCAAATGTTGCCCAAGCCCCGACAGTATTCCCTTGCTCCAGATCCAAGGCACTATACATAGAACCGAAACCTGGACTGGCTGCAAACAAGCTTGTAGGAGTACTACACATATGTTTAGAGCACTGTGCCATGGAGGCTATTGTCCAATCTGCTAAGGCAAGAAAAGAGATCTATCAAAATCGTGTTTGGCAACAACTCTGAAAGACCTCAGAGAAGATAAAGGCTCTCTTCAGTTGAGGCCCCACAGAAGGATGGTGAAAACCAGACATCCACGTATCATCAAAATGGATATGAGAGAGAAAAGGTGGACTTGGAAACGAAACCACCTCTCTGGCTTTCTTCAGAAGGTCAGCGTTAGTGACACCTAGTGGCACTCCTTCTGCCAACCCTCTCCTGTTCGACTAACAAATATTGCTGGCCCAGATCTCCCTGCAGTACGTTATAATCCTCACAAAAGACACAGGAATACAATACCCCACAGTCAGTCTCAGAGAAATATGGTTGTCTGGACCATCAAGCCGTTGTTATTCTCCAAGCCATACGACATGGATAAATTTGCCTACAGGAGAGATGGGGAGGGATTCTTTATCAGGGAGTGGAGTGACAGGACTGAGGGGTAATGGTTTTAAGTTGAAAAAGGGGAGATTTAGATGAGATAGTAGGAAGAAATTTTTCACTGTGAGGGTGGTGAGGCAGTGGCCCAGGTTGCCCAGAGGAGCTGTGGATGCCCCACCCCTGGAGGGGTTCAAGGCCAGGCTGGATGAGGCTTTGAGCAACCTGGGCTAGTGGGAGGTGTCCCTGCCCATGGCAGGGGGTAGGAATTCGATGATCTTTAAGGTCCCTTCCAACCCAAACGATGCTATGATTCAGTGAAAGCTGGTGGCACGATAATATTCACAGCAACTCACACGTTTCTGATGTATGGTGGAGGCCATGTGATGATGAAGCAGATACATTTCCCATTTAGTTCACATCATTAGTCATGAGAGCACAAACCACAACTCTTACCATAGCTAAACTAGCTAAAAGCAAATGTTTGTGCCTACAGTTATTCTTTTATTTAAAAACAGACTAGCAGAGTAGAACTTGTTAATTTATAAAATTAGAGTACAGAAAGATCACAGCACATTCTCATTACAATATCTTTTCTAATCTGAACTAATATTCACAGCAATTTTGCCATTGATGACTAAAGGGCGAATTTCTGAGGGAATGGGGATGTCACCACCCAGGCTAGAACAAGAGACAGCTGTCATTTAGTCCTGTGTCCCTCTGTCCTTAATCTGCTGTTCACATTACAGAAAGTCTCTCATGCTGAAATCTTATTGGGCTTGTTTTGAAATGCAATATCAATTGCAACACTTTAATATCATAGTGCGTGTACCAATTCAAACAAAACAGCGCTAAACCTTTCTTTCCTAAGGAACATTTCTCTTCTGCTATGCTATTACTACAACATACACACTCTTTTGATTTGCCCTAAGAATTATTTCCATGCTTTTTACAAGATACAGATGTTAAATTGATGGTTTGAAGTGTTTCAAACTGGCCCTCCACTCCCCAGCAATTATTGAAATATTGGTACCACATTTAGAGCCATCTAAATGTCATGAAACCTCATGTGAACTGGGAAAGTTTGTTGGTTTTCATTATCTCCAAACTTTTTCCTTCTCCATCTCCTTTCAAAACCCATGATGAACATGCATGTAAATGTGATGATTATCCAAGATTCATCCCTCCCTTTTTTTTTTTTTCCCGAGTTTATCCTGTTCATACCATCTTAATCAGTAAAAATTATTAATTTGAGGTTCTGCTGTCTGGGGCAGTGCCTTCTGCTTCCATGAAGCGTGTGGCTGCGGGTGCCCTGGTGTTCCCCAGGGGAAGGTCAGCAAAATCACTCCTGAAATGAGGTCAGGGGATTGCAAGACATTAAAAGCACAAACTCTCACTACTTCTCATAAGAGGAGGAGGGGGAAAAATATTTCAGTTTATTGTTTCAGATAGTAAAACTTGGACCAGAAAGATAAATGAGCTGAGAGATATGGCTATAAGAAGCGTCTACAGGACAAAATTCTCTCCTGGCTGATCTATTTTTTTCACAGAACCATTTTTGTAAATATGTTATGGACCTTCTTTATAAATGTTATATTGCTTTTAACCCAGGACAGCATTGCTTCTAATCTGCAATAATAATTTAGATTAAATAGATCTGTGCTGCAAAGCATCGTCTGACACTTCAAATCCCCCTTGAGAAAACAGTATACTTTGCTCCATCTTCTCCTTTAAAAGGCTTTACCCAGGCTGCTTTCATGTGACAGCAGCCAAGAGGGGCTGTTCAACAAGCTTTTGAACAAGCAAGAATTTAGATTACTATAATAAAGTTTACCTGTTTACATAAGGAAACTAAAATAATTCCTGCAGTCCTCCAATCATCAACCTTTCCTTAGGACCCACGTAACAAGCAGGAACCCAAATTTCCCCCTAACAAGACAACAATAAATCTCCATCAACCTTGATAGGATTTACTTGTCTGCTGCAGCAGGAGAATCAAAGCCCTGGTGTGCAGGAACAAACTATATTTCCAGCTCTCATCTGCAGGACTCGGACAGATTGAGAACAGTAACACAAATGGCTAGAGTATTGAAAAAGTGATCTGCCTCTAAATCCAAGGCATCCACGTGTATCTGCATCAGCACACATACACAGGGCTTCATGCAATTGGAAAAAAAGGTTACATGATCCCTATGGTAACATCTCCTAGCTCTGTGGTAATATTTTTTCCTGTTTCTTTTGATTTTCTGTTTTCCAGATGAGGAGTGGAAGGATGGGAGTTGAAAAAAAAAGTTATTTAATAAGCCACAGAAAAAAAAATAATGGAGAAGAAACGATCATTTCTGTAGTCTCCTCTCCTAACTAAATTAACATTAACTTCATTTTTTAAAGTCCCCACTGTTCCTGATTTACTGTTTCTCTTTCTACCTGATTTATTTTCCAGACGGAGGACTGTAAAGGCAGACAATTTTTCAGCATGGTGTCTTATTTCCTACTGGGTTATTTTGTCTTCCCAAGGAGCTGTGAGAACAGAGGACAGAAAAAGGAATTTATGTTGCTGTACCTGAAGAGGACACATGCAGCCAGGACCATCTGGAGCATGAGGAATGACTTCTGCACGTTGTGACACAATGCTGCAAGGGGCTGGGCGTTTCCTTCACAACATGAGGGAAAGCTCCCGTTTTCTGGGGCATGGTTTCTGGGTGTGTGTCAAAAGAAGGCTTCAGCCTGCTGTTGAGTTCCCCAAGATCTTCCATGTATTTGTGAGACTCCTAGTTTCTGGTGGAGAAACTGGAAGCATTGAAGAATAGCTGCGTGCCATGTTTGCTAAGATTTGCAAATTCCTTGCTACAATATCGTGATGAAGAGGATAAATACATAAAAACCAAGACCATCATGAACCAGCTATGACCACCCAGTCAGATTCCCTGGGTGTGAATTCACCTTGTGTTTGGGTTGGATTAGATCTTAAGATGACAACCATTCTTGATACAAAATTTTATGTAATAGATTTGCACGAGCACCTTGAAGTTGAAGAGCAAGGCATTCCTTCTTGTAATTTTGAAGCTAACATTTGCAGTATGTTACTTTGCACATTAAATTAGGGAAAAAAAACCAACCCACAGAGATTAGGTTTGGAATTCTTTCAGTCAAGCAGTTCACATGCAAGAAGTGTTATAGCTAGGACTGCATTTGGAAAAAGCACGAACT
The DNA here is from genome assembly GCF_000699245.1 of Pterocles gutturalis. Taxonomy (NCBI): domain Eukaryota; kingdom Metazoa; phylum Chordata; class Aves; order Pterocliformes; family Pteroclidae; genus Pterocles; species Pterocles gutturalis. The sequence goes on along the minus strand of NW_010099908.1, from coordinate 101,706 downwards.
GTGAGCAGTTTAGGCTGGCACAGGAAGATATCTTTTTCTGTTACGTGCATCTACGTGGTACTACTGAGAAAAGTCAGGATCCATTTCTTTTAGCCCCATGTTTGATACTAATAATTAAAATGATGAGACTATTTTAGTAAGTGGGCTGCAAGTGAGGAATCCAATTCTGATATCTAAATTATTAGCCTCTAACAGTCAGTTTTAAGTACCTTGTCCAAAGGCATTAAAAAATATCAGATTTCGGCATTCATACCTATCCAAGTTGGGCATCTTGCGGCCTTTAGAGTGTGAACCCCAGGGCTACAAATGTCCTAAGGCCTGCAGAATAAAGGATACTTTGATGAAAGCATGATAGCTTGAAATTTTATGTATCTGCATCTGCCTGACACACCAACAGCTGTTTGGTTATGCAGGGAAGACATCTGCCCAACATTTCTCTTGAAGGATTTTCTATATCTCATATTTTTTCTAGAGCAGTAAGACCACAGATCATATTGACGACCTTGAGCAATAACATGAGGCATGGCTATGATTAAACGCTCTGTATTCTCCATGTCCCTGACAGTCATTAACAACAGATAGATCTGTGGACATACTCCCTTTGCTTGAAAATTGAGCGGCACAACCAATTCATCCAGTTTGCTTTCCCTGGGCGATGACTTTGTACATGGAATCGGTTTGGAGAGATGCATATTGCCATAGATCCTGAGGCTTGCTGCAGTCACATGTGAACATTTCTCAAAAGCTTTCACTGAAGATTTCTCAGGAGACATTATGCTTTACAACTACATTAATTCCGTGTATTGCCTCCAGTAGTGTATAAAAAAGTATTTCCATTCTGTCCCTCCGCCCTCCTTCCCCCCCTCTTTTATTTTTTTTTTTAATTGTAAACCACCAAGTGCTCACCAAGCAACATTTTGCAACCTGCCTGGCAGAGCATCTTAATCACACACACACACGCTTTCCAGCTTTAGTTGTTTATGGTGACCCTGACAACACCCTCTGTAATACCCAGAGTTTTGAAGAAACAGCAGTGATTTAAAGTAATCCTAGCAAAAGCTATAGCAAGTAGTTTCATAAAGTAGGGGTCACAACTCTTCCTTTTATAGTGACATCACCCTAAAACTTATTAACCTCTCAAAAGAAAAAAACATCTAGACCAAGACCCTGTAAATTTTATAAGGACTCAAGCAGTCTTTTCTTCCATACTTTACCCTGTACGGGATTTTAATCACAGTCCCTCAGCGACCTGCTCTTGCCTTGATCCACCTT
>NW_010099908.1:41607-100403 GCF_000699245.1 Pterocles gutturalis | reverse complement strand
TCCCTACAAATAGGTTCACACAAGTGATGTCTTTTCACAACAATTACACGGGCACACTCACCGTCACAAGGGATCCTGTATGGACACAGTTTTGCAGGATAAAGGACGCTACTGAGTTCCTTGAGAAGGAATTTCAGGGTTTCTTGTGTTGGTTTTGTAGGGTTTTTTGTTGTTTTCTTTTTAAACCCAAATACTTACAACTATTGTACTTGAATATAATTGCACAATTATGGTCAGGAGTGAAGTCCTGCCTCTGTGAGAAATTATGAGTCCTTTTCCCCAGAGAATTTACAACTTTTACAAAGGCAAGAAAAAAATAGAGTGGAGACAAGTAGCAGAAACAGGAGACACGATGAAGCACAAAGATATTAAACAACCCTGGTTTGGGTGGTGTGGCTGGAGGGTTTGTATTAGTGTAATTAAATCACCAGATTAGATAACATTCTGAGAACAAAGCTTCCTACATCTTGTCCTACAGCTATAAATCAAAGTAATCAAAGATTTACAGCCTGTAAAGTGTAGACATCTTGCAACTCCAAACACCTGTTGGAATCTACTGATGGAGTCAAGGGAAGGAGCAGGGATACAGCCACACAGGTATGATGTTGTGAGGGGGATCTGGACCCATCTGGACCAATGCAGCACCACTGATGCTGTAACCTTTGTCTTCCTGTTAAAAGGCTAATTAGTCATGCCTTTTCCTACATTTCCAGTTTAAGCATCTGGTCTTTTTTATTTTCCTGCGGCAAAGAAAGATAGACGCCTGAATTACTAATCCAGAGCCACGCAGCCAGTCGGCAGGAGTGAGGCATCGGATGGGAAGTCCTGTTTCCAAGTCTTCACCCGCAGACAAATCCAACTCGAAAAATAAAACCAAAACCAGACAGCTGTCTCTCTTTTGTTTTTCCCTTCACTCCTCAAAATAGAAAGCAATAGTTACTGTTCCACAGACGTTACAGGGCAAAACACCACGGAAAATAAAACTACAAAAATGTTAATAAGCTAAACAAAGCAAAAAATTCCCCAAACCAAAACAGCCAGACTTTGAAACAAGCAGGGAAAAACCCAAATGACAGTAGTAAACAAAATATCCAAAAATTCAGTGCACTGCTACTCTGTGCTGGGTGCAGCATGTGCAAGAGGGAGAAGCAGCAAGATGAGCTGCAAAAACCAGAAGCGTGAAAAACCATTCCTGTCATCCCCACATCCAAAATTCTTCAGCAGTGAAGTTAGACTCCCGACAGCAAGTGACTTACCCTGAATGGTTCAGTTACCCTGTCACAGATTCAAGAAGAACACAGAATAGAAGCAAAGTAATTGATCTGTTCTCAAGCCTGCAGGAGACAGGCAAGATCTATTTCACTTCTCATTTTTCAGCTGCTTGTCCATCAAGGCACCATAGGGCAAAGATGCAGCAGAGACACGTCCTGCTTTCATTTACACAAGATAAAGGAAAAGTTTTTCTTCTCAAAGGATGTGTTTAAAATGCTCCATGTGTCATGTAAGGAGGAAAACTCATCTCTCCTGAAAAATACATTCTGCATTCAAAACTGCATCTTTTCCATCATATGCTTTCATATATGGCAAACAGCTAGATCCAGAATTTCCTAAGTTTATTTCTAATGTCCTTAATTTCAATGTCTAATTTACTACCACTCACAGACCACATTCTGCTATTGTAATATTTTTCTTTTCCCTGCTTAACTTCAGCGGTTATCTTTCCAAAAACTGTTCAACATGTGTACTCAGAGTCAAGTTTTCAAATGAATAAATGACTCAAACTGGACAAAAATAACATTCAACTCCTTGCAGCTTACACTGAAAACCACCTCAAAATATTTTGATATAACAGAAAAAAAAAATCCCAGACAAAACCAATATGATGCATGCAAGAATCACCACATACCAAACCTTCATGGCCCCTCTAATTCATGAACATACACATATACTTTTTATACACACATGCCTACATGTGCAGACAGAAAGGAACAAATTGGAAGGAGGGGAGCCACGTACCCATGAGGCAATCGCATTTTATATAATAAGATACAGATCCAGTCACAGACAATGTGATATTTGGGACATTTGCCAGCTTACAAGAATCTTACTGCCAATAAACGATGAAGCAAAACCTCTGGGATTTAAGCTGCCACCCAGGCACCCAGACGATTTCTCTCTTATTTCCATTAACTGGGAGAGAAAAGCTTCAGCAGGCAGCAAGCAGGGAAGTTCACAGTAGCACAGCAAACGCAGAATGGAGCCCTAATTTTGGCTGTAACTAATTTAAATTACGATTTTTCATGTAGCATGTGATCCCAGCCCAAACCCCACCGGTGGGATGTGGGGATGCCAAGCCCAAGCCCTGCTGATGCCAGATGCTGTACCCCGGTACCCTGCAAACGCTGCTCCTGGGCACCAGGAAGATGCTCACTTCTGAGCAGGGAGCTGTTCTTTATACACTTTTAAAGGAAATAAAGAGCGCTGTGCCTCCAGCTGAAGTTTTGTTTCCTTTGCTATGGTTCACAATAGTTGGGGTGACCCTGAAATATTTCCCTGGCTGATCCTGGCAAGACAACCCCATCCCACTGGGAGCTGGAGTCCTTGCGATAGCTGCCCAGAGACTCTCTCAGGAGTCTGCGTCCAAAATGCAATCTGTGTCCTCCATCTGCACCCTCTGCCCCCAGATAAGCCAGACACACATTTCCTTAAATTATCCCCAAGTTGCATCTCTGGTTTCCCAAAACAAGTAAACCAAGTGTCCCTGCTACACTGGAGTCAACAGCAGATAGAAAGACAAGCAATTTATCAAACAGAATGAACAGATGTAAGAGTAGTTGCTTGCATAACCACATTCCAGAGACTTTTTTACAGCTATTCATGCTGTTGTGACATCTCTTTGCCTGATTTCAAGGCAATTTCTGTGGCAGCACGTGGCACATCCAGCTTCACACGGGGTGCAGAGCACACCCTCAGCTCTTACAAAAACAGGTTAACGTGGCACTGCACATCAACTCCCCTCCTAGCTGCTGTCTAGGGGTAAAAGGCCATTTTCCATTAAGCCAAATAGATTTTTTCTAATTCCTAATGCTCACTTTGTCATATTATCTTTTGGTCCCCTCCAGGGAAGGATAAGATGAGAAGCTTTCTACAGCCTCAAAGAGAGCACAAGTAAAGGTCCTTACAAAAGCTCATGTACCTGAATGTAAATTATGAGATTTTTACCAAAGCAGTAAGAGCTTTAGGCCCTCAGATGCAAGACAGAAGAGAAGATCCATCAGGGCAAAGATGCACAGAAAAGACACAGCCCGGTTCCTTTCCTCCTCACCCCATACCCCACCGCCAGCATTTTAGAGGCAAGCCTAGAGCAGGCCAGCTCTCCCACCCGATTCTTTCAAGAGAAATATATTGTATAGTTGCAGGCAAATTTCTATGTATTTATTTATTTATTTAAAATTTTTGCTGGATTATTTTAACTATGACTAGCTCTTTATTTTTGATTATTTTAATTTATTTTAAGCAAGGAAAAAAAGAATGGGTAATAATTTTTGGAGTACAAGGATAACAAGCAATGTCTGAGTAGTTAAACACCTCAAGAGAAGCTATTCTTTTTGCAGAAAAAAACAAAACCTTTTTGCAGTGTGCTAATATTGTGCTGTGATCTATATCAAGATAAGGATATGAGTACATAAGGAGAGTGAAATTACACAGGCAAAACAGGATGGAGAGGTCCCTTTGAAGTATATTAAGAAAGAAAAGTGAAAGTGATACAATAAGTCTATAAAAAAAGAATCATTAAAGATGATTGATCTCCGAGTCCTATTAAAAACGTTCTCATTTGATTTGGGTTTTTTGATACAAGAAAAGGAACTTTTAATAACACGAGTTCACTGGAGCACATGAAACCTCCAACCACAGGAAAGACGCCAGGGCAATTTAAACAGCTTCACTCCTCAGGGAGCATCTGAATTTCCCTTTCCCCTTCAGTAGGGTAACATGCCGGTAAGCGAAGGGTTGGGATCCTCAGCTTTACTGTAAGCAGGGATGCTCATTAAACCTGTCCACAAACAGCACAGGCAATCTGTTAAGCATACACCATCCTTCTATCCCTAAGCTTGCTGGGAAACTGCTTCCAGACATTTCTTGCAGCGCTGAGGCAGTATTGCTGCTGCTTATTAACAATCGAAGACTAACACAGATGACTTTGGTTTCTGGAGCTTTTAACGGCACAGAAATAGTGAGGCACATGTTACTTTTTCATCCTTTTAAGGTGCACTCTGTGCTTCTTTATCCTTAAATCACCTGCAGCCAGAGCTCAGCTCCCTCTTCCCGGCTGCTACATCCTCGCCGAAGTGCTTTTTGATCAGTGTATAAGGTGCCTTACTTTTGCTGTTCCTTATCCTCATTTTAAGACAAACTATAATACAATGCTGCTATATTTTTCAGTCCTTGGTTGCTGCCTTTTGATGAGCTACACTGGGATCAAGAGGGCTCATCCTTTTGTCAGTCCGTACATCCCTCTGTTAACAGGGAATAAAACTTGTTCAGCTAACGAAAGGAAAACCCAGCCTAACGGCCTTAGTTTGCAAAGCTAGTTCTGCCTGCAAGCCAAAGGGAAATAAGTCATGTTTTCTCACATTATTAATACTCTCCTCTTCCCTGCAAGAATCTGAAATAGCTGATGGAATACGAATTTCCCCAGCACAGCCCTGCCCCGCCTTCTGCCGCTCCATCTCCTTCCCTTCTCTCTGCTACGCTCACCCTGTGCTCCCTCGCTCTCACACGGACACTTCTACGGGGAAAACCAGCGGAAAAAAAATGGAAATCAGAACAGAGCAAGCAGGAGGCACAGCCCATAGCATCCCAGTGTGGTAGTGGGGAGTGCTCCAAACCAGGGTGGGACACTCCCCAGCCCCAGTTTTAAGGAGTATTTACCCCCGTGTCTAAGTGGAAATAGAGATGAGCTAAAGGACAGTCTTATCTCCTCGGTGTCCACACCAAGGTACCGCAGCCTTTCTGACTCTTCTGCTTCACAGCCAGGCCAGCACCTGCCATCTCCATGCGCCCACTCAGCTCCTGTCTGCTACGGAGCTCTTGCAGCAGCTACACAGCTTGTGATCTTAACTGCAACATCTGATCATTTATTTTCACTGATATTTGATAAAAACATCTTTCTGCATCATATCTGTGCCATTCCTGGAAAATGAATCATTACCCTGGGTAGATAAGTAGCAAACTACATTCCTACGTAGTTTTTCTAACTGTGTATATCCTATGTGGTTTTTTCTATCTACAAAAAAAGGGAGCTGATGGAGTGAAGCCAGGCTGCTGCCCCGGACGCTGGGTGGCTGGCGTGGCCCCATGGAGGATCCCATGGGAGAGGCAGCTGGGGAGCTGCGAGGATGTTCAGGTCCTTGGAAACTGCAGGCACACAGTAGAGAGGGACCCTTTTCCACTGCACTGCAGGCTAACAGGGGTAAATGCTAACTGAGATATCATCTTAACTTTTTTTTTTTTTTTTTTTTTAAATAGGATTACTGGAAATCCAGATTAGTACTTTCTTCTCCTGCAGCTCCCCAGCTCCCTGTCTTTGTAGAAAATAACCCAATTCCCAGTGTCCCCAGTGAATTCTTCTCCGTAAGCAGGTGTGCAACAAACCCCCACCTCTGTACAACCCAAACGCACACCAAGCCTCCAACTGGGTTTGCAAGTAACTCTGCAAACTCTGCATCCTAAACTGCACAACAAAGCAGGTGGAAGGCGATGGGTGGGATGAGACGTTGCCACCAGCCACAGTCCCCACCGGGTGTCCTGACACGACCTGGCCCCGCTGGGGAAGAACGATCCCGTGGGGAGGACTCCGTGTCCCTGGGGTATAATCACCTGTTTTGAAACCATAAGCAATACCTCCAGTTCCCCGCGTTACTGGGCTACAATGATCCTTGTATAGATAGCTGAGCACGTCTTTCTGAGGGGAGAGTAATCATTAAAGAGGAGCCTCTGAAGACAAAGTCCACTGTCAAGGAAAGATAACCCGTAAGTTTAACATGGGTTCTGCATGATACACCCTTGATTTTCAGTCTTTTGTGCTCCAAAAATTTTCTTTTCCTCAATAGACTAGTTTCTATTACTTTTTCAGCTACCTAGTGAACTATGTGACTTAAATCCTCTGGTGTCTGTTTCTGTGAATCTTTCACAGCTCTGTATTGAAAAATATAGAGAAGGAAGATGAAAAATAATTCGGTATCAATGTACAGTAAAACACATCTACTCCATAGCAAAGTAGTTTATTCCCAGGCTGGGTTATGTTATCTGTGTTATCAGGAGGAAAAAATATTTTTCAAATTTTTCAGACTGGCACGTGACAGGTAAAAATTTCAATTATTCCCAGCTAAGGAGTATCATCATGACAGAAAAACAAGTGTTTCCATAGTATTTTAAAATAATATTCCTTCTTCAGAAATGGTATTTCTAAGGCATATTATTTTTTTCTTATGTGAGATTTAGCTAAAATGGTGAACAACACATGAAGCTATGCTGAAAACGTATCAGAGGGCTATAACATCATAAATATACAAATTTACATTTCTAACTTGATCTCCAGTTTATTATTCCATTAGTTTTATTCTACTTTCTGTGTAAAATACTACCATCCAAAAAATACTTTTCTGCTAGAAAGACCATTCATGATATTAAAAAAAAAGCCAAAACCAGACACAACCACCAAAACCTCTGCAGGTTTACAATTATAACAACAGGAATTTTGCTTTTTGGAAAAGCTTCCTGGAATCCAACCCCAATTGCCATGCACTGAGCCCACGTGAGCCAACGAGCAGCTTTCCCTGTCACTGTGTGCCCAGCTGGTAATTAGCAGTGTTTGCTGATGGCAAACAGACCATTTTAAAAAAGTGTTCAAGGCAGTAATAATACATTACACTATATTTATTTTCCTAGAATGGATGTTACAGGGATCTTCCACTTAGACTTTCTCTGGTAACATGACCAGCACAGAAACCTTCTGACCTAGATGATTATTTTTTTTTTTACTTTTAATTTTTATTATCCCAGCCCCTACAAACAGCTCGGCCTCTCAGCAACGTGAGTAAGACTGATCCAGCCTTACTTACATGGAGCAGCTCAGTGGCCCAAGTTTAAAAGGAAATACCCTCAAGTTCGTTTCTTTGCAGCTTTTTGTGAATTCACTTGGTGTCATCGTGACAGAGCTAGTGACCAGCTGTGGTTTGTGGGGAGAAGCACGCAGGTGGTTCGCAATATCCCATTAAACCAGCCTCCTGCCAGCCTGGGTTGATGGTTGACCCTAGAACCTTACCATTGTATTGACATGACTTTTACCATTGCCAAAAACATTTATTAATCAGACTCAGTAGGTATGAATTAAAACCGCCAGAAAACATCCATGTTCTCACAGTTATAGAAGGAAAAAAAAAAGCAGCAAAACCCCCCCCCCAAAAGCAGAGGAATGCCTGGCAAGTGAAAGTCACTGCTTTTTTGAGAGTGGACGCACCTTAAGACATTTGTTCTGTACAAAAGAGAAATATTAACTAGTGATGGGGCTATACTTGGATAAACCAATTACTGGGAGGCGGTTGCATGAGAATCTACAGAGCGTTACCCGTACTGTCTCCCTGTGACTGACCCACGTGAAATGGTTCATTGCTTTCTCCTCTGGTCCCTCCATCGCACGACCCACAGCTTGCGGCACGCAAACAAGTGCTACGGCACCCGATGGGGCTCCAGTTGATATCCCAGCTGTCACAGAGGGCTGGATCCCACCTCACAAACCTGCACATCACGCTTTGCCAGCTTCTGGAGACTAGAAGTATTTCAGCTATAAGTGAAGCAGTGCCTCGTAAGAAATATCCTGGCATGTTTTTTTTTTTGTTTTGTTTTTTTTTTTAAATTCACATTCAGCAGCAGAAATAGGCCTTTCAACTCCACCTTTCACACTTGATCTCACTGAAATCAGCCACAAAAACTGCACAATCTCTACTGCACATGTGGACAGAAGGCAGCAGCTCCAGCCATAAGCTGTCCTGGATTTTCTTTGACGCTGTGCTAAGCAATGAGGATTGCTGTGCATGTACTCATCTTCCTCCTGAGCAGATAGATGGGCACAGGCAGGCTTCAGGTCTGGATACCCACTAATTTGCAAAGTACAACTGACACAGTAAAACCATCTCCATTTACTGATGACTTAAAAAGGAGAAGTGGGGATCCAACCCCAGCCAAGACAAGGCTGAAGGAAAGGCCTTTTGCTATTAAAGGCTACCCCAGGTTACTGCACCTCTTCCTTGGTTGTCTCCTTCTGCCCTTCTTTCAGGGCTGCACCTACACCCACTACCTCTTTGTACAAGTTAATGCTTCAGGAGGACGTGTCATTGCCTGCTGCTTTGGAAAACGTATTGTCGTGGCATAGATAGAGATAAAATGAATATTCACTTATTAAAAAAAACCCCAAGCACCCAAGCCAACACAAGGGGAACCTAATTAATTGAATTCAACAAATTACACCAAAGACATGGTTAAGGAAAGCATTGCTGTTGTCTAATCTGCTTCTCTTTAGCCCTCTTGTGCTGCAGGTCTGACCAAATTGTACATGGACAAATAAATGAACCCATATAAACTATCAGTAAAATTGCTGCTAGTAGCGGTCAGTGAAAAATAAGTTTCTAACAGAAAGTCATCCTCAAACAGCACAGCACAAACCACACTTCTGCTCATCTGGAGCTCTCTGGTTCCCAGACACACCAAGGCTGGGCCATGGCAGGTCACAGTTGCTTTAACCATCAAAGGCTCCAGTTCTTTAAGACAGCCTTAACTTCCAGAGATTAGACCAAGGAGCACAGCTAGAATGTCGAAGGACAGTTCAGAGCCCTGTCGCTGATGTTCAGGTTTAGTTTTTAACCATACGAGGGAATTTCTCCTCTGAAATCAAACTCACCAGTGCGGTCAGCGGTCCGCACTCTGGGCTTTCCTTCACTTCCCTCTCCTTTATTTAATTCTTTATCCCTCTGATTTTTTGATTTAAAAATGCTGAGAGGTTAGAAAAGAGTCTGACCAAGTCAATGTGTGAGGCTAATGTTTAACCTTACATTAAAACCTCGCAGATAAAAAGGCACGGCAGATTTCACAGCTCAGTCTCCAGCTCCGGGCTGCCCGACAGAAGCACCAGTAGCTCCAGGGTCTAAGTGCACTCAGCACCTTCCTAACTCACCCTTCACGATTTATTTTTTTTTTCTTAGAAGTGAACTGGATTAAAAAGAGTCTCCTAGCTGAATAGTCTTTCTGTTTCTTATTTGTCGCTGAAGAGCTACGGATAAGCTTCAACTTCACTGTCAACCGAGTTAATCTGTTCAGAGCAACAGCTGGAGAAAACCAGAATCCTCCATCAGAGAATTGTCCAGCTGGTGCTATGTCAAAATTTGTAGCTCCAGAAGTCAAAAAATTTGTGGCTTGGGACTATGTCGTTTTTGCAGCCCTATTTTTAGTATGTGCTAGCATCGGAGTCTTTTTTGCAGTTAAAGAGAGGAAAAAGAAAACTTCAAAGGAATTTTTGGTGGGCGGTAGGCAGATGACATGTGGACCCATAGCTTTCTCTCTCACAACAAGTTTCATGTCAGCGGTAACCGTTCTGGGGACACCCTCCGAAGTTTATCGCTACGGGGCATCCTTTGTGCTGTTCTTTCTCTCATATGCGCTTGTCATCTTTTTTACTGCCGAACTTTTTCTACCTGTATTTTACAGATCTGGCATTACAAGCACTTATGAGGTAAGTAAAAATTATTTTAAAAGACACTATTCTAACATGACAGTCAGTGTCATGCATGTAGATATTTTTTAGAGAAAAATCTCCGACAGAAGGATTTCTGCAGTGTTTTACAGAACAAGTGTATCGACACATTAATTATTTTTAGAAATGGGTTGCATGATTCAAGCTAGTTATTTATGTTGTACAAGCTGAGAGCTCCTGTTATGCATGTATAGCAAAGACAGAACATAGGTTTACACACCAGCACCAAATTAAGTTACAGCTGGAAAATATTTAATTTATCCAAATTCTTTAGATGTTATAAGCGACTATTGCACCCTGGTTTAGAGAGCAGGTATTAAGGACAGACTTTAAGAACAAAATCCAATAGTGTCCAACTCAAACTTGGCCTAGATCTGGCAGTTTGGTCCAATTTACTCTAAAAGTGGACTATTTGATATCTAAAAAGGTGAGGTGGGAGGAAGGGATAAAGAGGAAGAAGATGACAGGCCTCTTTCAAAACAAAACAACCCAAAAACCAAACAAACGTCTCAGATCTACAGAATCAATTCAGGGCTTCTCTAGGAAACAAAATGAATGACTTCTGAATTTTCTAGATTTTTTTGTCTGGCATTCTTCCTGGAACATGTTATTTTCTTCATATGATAGTTCAGTAGTTTAAAAAAAAAACAAAAACAACAGAAACCAACCAACCCAAAAACCCCCCAAAAAAACCAAACAAAAACATCAGTAGTCCTTGCGATGCTATTGCTAGGGGCACAGTGTGCAGCCTTTATCATCTGTACACCCCCAGGACAGATATTCAGGAATAGTTTTTTAGTCACTTCAACCAACAGCCGCTAATTTGGTCGCTCCTGTTTGCGGGAGGTTTCAGGTAAGCAAGAAGTGGATGAAGAAAGCTGGGTTAGTTCACAAGGAGCTCCCTGGTAACAGAGAGGCTGCTCGTGTTCTCTAAGCCCAGACCCAAGGAGGGGTCAAAGAGCTCTGCCTGGGTATTTGGAAATATTTCAGTGACAGGTTGGAAAAAAGTAAAATTGACCATCTATTCCCATCGCCCCCAGTAACTGCATTTTCTAGCTGGCTTTGATGCAACATCAGAGAATGAATTACTTTTCTCATCTGAGCCACCGAAGGTGTCATTGTAGTCACAGTCCCTTGAAGCATGCTGGAAGGATGACTCTGCTAGCTTCATGAATTATTTGTACAAACAAGTCAACTTACATAAATCTGATATTTACTTGTAAGGCAGACGGTGGCGCTTGTTATGCAAGAGGCACAAGAAAGATGAACACCAACAAAACAAACCAGAAAGAGTCCATAAGAGCGCCGCTTGCCTCTCCACATTGCTGATGTGCAGACTGGGCTTTAGACCGAGACAGAGCGAGTGAGGAAGCCAGCTTAGCTCAAGCACCGTGAAGCTCTATGCTGGTGCTTCTCCATCTGCTCCACCACCACTTTTGTCACTGCAGGAGTCAAACTGCCATTTCTCCTAGAAATGGCCTCAAGCTTCCTCTTCACACAGTTGGAATGTACTTTCATTTAAAGTTTAACTTTTTTCTTGTAGCCTTTGGGATCTTTCAATTATTCCCAATACAAAGCAGACACCCATCACTGCAACCCAACATATAACTTCAAGTGCATGCTATTGATGAGAAGATTTCTTAACTGTAATTATTGGTACGTGTAACAACAACCACGGTCTCCTGCTCATTACTCACAGCAGTAGTGCCAGCTGCCAGTAACTTTACTCGCACCACAAGCTGTTACTCAGGGTGAACAGAATGCTAATAGCTGTGTCACAGATGCTACATGTGCAATTTACTGAGATTCCTCTTTTTTCCTAGTATTTAGAGTTAAGATTTAACAAGCTTGTCCGTCTTGCTGCAACACTGATCTACATCCTGCAGACGGTAAGAATAATTGACTCTTTGCTTATGCTCGTTTCACTCAACATTTATTTTGATGAACTAGTCTCAGGCTGTGCTTTTTTTTTTTTTTAATTAGATGTTTTAATTAGTACTCTTTTTTTCTTATTTTTCTCACTTGGACTGTGAATGTTTAAAAAAAAAAGAATGGTTTATTTCCTAACTTTCTCCTGTTTAGGATTAAAAATGCCATTTTTGTTGTCTTTGACACTTGGATGTTATGCTGAACTCAGAGATTTTAAAATTCTTGGTCTCATTATGTTCCCTTTCAGCCTCTCTCTTTACAAAAGAGTGAATTCTGTCTTTCTTGAGAAGCTAGACGAGCTGTACTGGGTACATTTCGTTCACCCATTTACGACACTAGGGTGAGGCTATCCCATTGCAAAGCACTCGCCCGTGCCGAGGGCTGCTCCCAGTGCCGGCTCCCAGGACTGAGCCCAGCAGCACAAATTGCTGCCTGGTGTGTGCAGACTCCACATTCGTGTACTGCTCTGCATCACCATGAAACACTTGGATCAATCCAAGTTATCTCTGCATCACTGTTCATGTTTTCCTGAGACCTCCTCCTTCCATTTGACTAGGATGCTTTTGTCGTCTAGTCATCTTAGCAATGGGTGAAATAAGTAATATCAAGACAGGTAATAGTCCTTCTAGCAGAAAATAATGAAATCAAAGCTTTTTATTTTGTAAAGGCTGAAGCAGAAAGGCATATACAATACAAGCTGATCTAAAGAAACCTCTTGATCTGGTCCTTTGAGCCCCACTCTAAACCGAAGCCTTATCCCTGAGCATTCACATACATTTTGGGTTTTTTTTTAAATGAATTTTTTCTCCTTCAGATCCTTTACACAGGAATAGTGGTTTATGCTCCATCCCTGGCACTCAACCAAGGTGAGTTCCCACGCCACACCACATGGCTGCCCCAAATACCCACACCACACGACAATTAGAATAAATGAATTGAGGAAAACAGATAAAGAACTCTAAAAAAAAAAAAATCCTCACAAGTTTTGTAAGAATGTTTTTGCCTGCACCTCGTAGCTCTGCATTTCTGGCTCCCCAGATCTCTCTTGCTCTGGTACATTAGCAAGAGCCCCACGCTTGCTGTTCTGCTCTCCTTTGCACTCGGTAACCACCCAGAGAGGGTAGCAACGAACAGTTTCTCAACATCCTGACAAAGTTCACAGTACAAGCTGATGATCCAAGACCGTATTCTGTACTTTGATTCTCCCCTTCCCCGTCTCCTGTGTTGGGGTTCCCATGGGCATAACTCCGGTCCCTGGAGCTGAGCGCTGTGCTGCTGCCTGCACGCTTCTTTAATTCATCTTTGCAAACCGGGCACACACAATCCATCGTGACAGATGGGATTTGTAATTCTACTGCCATAGGGCAGAAGGAATCGCCATGGCCCAGCTCCTGATTTCACCCAGATCAACTGGGAAGAGATCAGGGGGCTCTTTTCATTGCTCATCATCCGGGCTGGACCCAGTTTGTCCGACCCCAGCTCTCACACAGTGCCGAGCTCCCATCCTCTGGAGCTCAACTGAGCTGAATTTTATGTGACAGTTCATGTTCGTTATTAGGCCATACTAACATCGCCAATAAGAGAACCTTTACAGATGGATCTGTCCCCCAAAACTATGCCTGGTGGGAGAGACTTCAACATAAGCCAAACAAAAATGTGTACATCTTGTATAAGGTAACTTTATGAAGTAAAATGAACATGAAAAATTGTTTTAATACAGCATATTTTAGCGTAAAACTGTTCCTAGTTGCAGGGAATGGAATTTAGTTTGGAATTTAATTTTTTTTTTTTCCTTTGGAAATCTCCAAAGAACTTGATTTCTCAAGAGAAAACTCTGGACTAAGAACAGAAGGAAAGCATTGCTTATAAAGCTGTGTCCCATGGGAATGATGTTTTTGCTTTGTGCAATTATTCTTCTTACGCACTACTTTCGCATGCTGGAAAATTAGTTAAATTCAATTTGCAAGAAAACAACAATGCAAACCAGTATCCAGTAGCATTAAGAAACCTGAACAACCCAGCAAAGCTCCTAATAAGACGCAAGAGATGAAATTAATAATTACGCCCAGCCTTCTAAGGCTAAAGGATCACAGCTTTTCTGTTACCATCCCCATTTCACTAACCACTGGGTTTTCTTTGGTTTTGCAGTCACTGGATTTGATCTCTGGGGCTCTGTAGTTGCAACAGGAGCTGTCTGCACTTTCTATTGCACCCTGGTACGTAACAGGCACAACCGAACAGCTGGAACACAGGTTGCTAACTCAACCATCCTTTACGCGCGACAGGCTATCGCACAAGGGCAGCATCTTCATACAGCCCAGCGACTGAAGTTTAAAGTAGGAGAACGTAGAGATAAATTTCTTTTAGATCCTGTGGTTTAAGCAAGTCAATATGGAAAAAAAAATTTCCTCTTAAATAGTCTGCTGTATGTCTCAAGGTTTAAACCAGACAGCTTGAGGCAGAGCCCAGATAAGGAAGCGATAACCTTCCCCTGCCACACTAAAACTTTGGAGAAGATGATTCTTCTTATCTTTTAAAAGTTATAGACTGATAAACATTGTAATGAAAAATGTGCCTCCCAGATCAAGAACAGAGTGATAAGGCCTAAGGAAGGATGATCAACAGGTCATGGAGAAGTTTGCTTCTGAGTGGAAGCAACAGCAGTCTCTGGATTACACAAACAATAAACATTGCAGTGGGAGCGGCAGAGCCCTGGGGCTCAGGACACAGACTAATCTATTTTCTCATTACTACTAATTTTTTCAATATTTCAGTCCACTCTCACTGAAAACACTTACTCTGTTGCTCTAGCACAGATGTGTCCAAAGATGAAAGTATCTATGGAAGAAAGCCGAATGGCAAACTTTCCCGGAGCTGTTTTTCTGTGACAGGCTGATTGGGGACCTCTGGGCTCTGAGGAGGGTACAGAGAGCTCCGGGAAGTACAGACACAGGCCAGCTCGTGTCCCCTAAGCTTCTGTTCCACACCACGACATATTCTTCAAATGCATATAAAGGAGGCAGAAAAAAAAAAAAAAGCATCTAAACTGGAGGTCAAATCTTCTCATATGACTGTGGACAAGCCATTTAGGCTCCGTGTCATTTTCTGACCGGCAAAAATACAACCCTCAGGGGAGAATACAATATTTAAGAAGAGCCCTGATTTGCTAGAGGCTATACATACAGCTTAGAAGGGATCTTTCTACCTTTTGCTGGACTTGAGCATCAGGGAAGAAGATGAGAGCACACAGTTTCTGTTTGTTTTAGGGAGGATTAAAAGCTGTTGTCTGGACAGATGCGTTTCAAATGATCGTCATGTTGGCTGGCTTTGTGACGGTTTTGACTCGAGGATCTATTCTGAACGGCGGGTCAACCAAGATCTGGGAAGTTGCCCATCAAGGATCACGACTAAACATATTTGAGTAAGAAACAAACAGTGCAAACCTTTTCTTTTTGCATATTTATTGTTTAGAAACCCTGCCCACACTAAGCCAAAACTACTCAGACTTGTCATTACACTACTGGTGAACAACCTTGGTGTCTCAGAGATGTCTATTCCCCAGTTCTTGGGCAGGCACTTGACCTCCCAGCAGAGCTTAACTCCTCTTTCTGTTATCCTCCCTGGAAAAATCAAAGTTTAACTCAAAGGGAGCTTTGCCATTTTTCTCTGTGTAGCCACAAATGCAGCCCGATTATTCCTTACAGTTGTATGTATCTTTCATTTTCTACTCATAAAACTGAAAATCCATTTGAAGCACACTCAACACAGCAGCTAGCACTGGTGCACCAGCAAAAACTGACCTTCCTTTGGCTCTTTGTAGCCTTGGCTGAAAAGTTTCTTGATCAAGGCAAGTCACTGACAGAATCTAGCAGCAAGGTCAAATGCTATCTGCTACACTATTCAAGATTAGCAGAATTGCAAAGACAACAAATGTAAGACGGAAAGATGTACTTGTACTGGTTAGAATTACTGAATAATGAAATTTCATTGTTAAAAAAAGATAACACTGCAGCTGAGGCAATTTCTTGTAAAGGAAATAGCATATCATGGAGGATCAGAGGATTTTGGGAGTTTAGCGGCTTTGCTCCTTGCAGAGGACAGAGTCCCAGGCAGGATGGCTCTCAGGTCTGTTGCTGCAATATGACACAGATCTGAAATCTGAGCATAAATAAATGTGATTTATCTCAATTAATTGGTCCTCTGACTGAATCTGCATGATATTTATTTATCCTGACTTGATAGTACTGTGTTCCAATATAAAAGTAAAAAAACCCAAAAAAACCAAAAAACTTTACAGACCTAAAAACATTAGATGATGTCTGTGCTGGAAAACGGTATTACCCACGCAGTACTTCTGATTCAGAAGGTAGGACATACCAGGTATTTCTGAAAAATCACCTACTTCTGGCTAAATGAGCATGTGTTTAAATAAGTGAACTGAATTGCTTCTCTTTCTAGCTTTGATGTAGATCCTTTGAGACGACATACCTTCTGGACAATTGTTATTGGGGGAACCTTTACATGGCTTGGGATCTATGGAGTTAATCAGTCCACAATACAGAGATGCATTTCTTGCAAATCGGAAAAGCATGCTAAACTGTAAGTTACCTGTCATTAACCAAGCAAGAGACCTTGTGTAAGGTGATGTCCAAACATGACGTAAAATCGTCAGCTCTTGGGAGCTACAGGATCACCGAACCGCAGCCACACAGCCTCCCAGTGGATGCTGTCACCCACATCCATTTCATGGACTAGGGCAAAAAAACCCAGGTGTGTTACTTTGCATAGCAACGTTGCAAGCAGGACAGAATCCATGGAAAATAATACTCTGTGTGGCTTGAAGATCTGCTCTTACAGGGGACAGGAGGGACAGACCCAGTGCAGCCTGTCGTGCACCCAAGTTACTGGTCGTGGATCAGTCTCTTCCAGCTCTACAGAGTTACCTAGAACCTTGCCCAAGAGCATAAAGAGCTGTGTTTTCCCATGTTTTCTAAAATCAGTATCGCACACGATCTCTTAGCCTGGTGATGCCTTCAAGGGATTGTACAGCTAGCTTTAAGCAGTCTCTTTAAACAGTTATTTCTGAAATAACTAAATTATAACAGCTTTTCTATATTTATCTTGTTTTAAATAGTTTCCCTCCTCTGTTCTAGGGCACTTTACTTGAATTTATTGGGACTTTGGGCAGTGCTGGTATGTGCAGTGTTTTGTGGTTTGGTGATGTACTCCCATTACAAGAGCTGTGACCCTTGGACTGCTGCTTTCATTTCAGCACCTGATCAGGTACAGATACCCTGTAATTATTATAGTTAGGAGCTGCCTTGGGCCCCACCATAGCACATATAGACACAGTTTTGTGGGATGCTTTATGTCCTTTCAGTGTGCAGGCACTAAGGTAGTTGCCGAATCAGGGCTAGAATATCTGCCCTGGCACTCCTGGAGCATTAGCCTGATTGACCACTTCTGCCAAACGACATCTTCCTCGCTCAAAATCTGACACCCCTTGTTAGTTGGAACAAAACCAGAATTTAACGACGCGCTCAGATGCAGCTGCTTTTCTTCCATTACCCAAGAAAATCTGAACTAATTGCTTCTGTTGCTCTTCTGCTCCTTCACCCCAGCTCATGCCGTATTTTGTTATGGACATTTTTTCTTCGATGCCAGGAGTCCCGGGACTGTTTGTGGCATGTGCATTCAGTGGAACACTAAGGTCTGTGAATCTGAAATGATATTTTAGCTGCATACCACTGATTTCTCGAGGACCCAGAATGAGGTCAAAACATGAAACCCTCAGAAAAGCCCAGCTAGAAAGAACCAGTAGTGCTTTAAGACCAGTCAGGTCACATTGTGTTTATGCCAAAGTCTAGCTCCACTTCTCCAGTATATTTTTATCCCAAATACATTTTAGAATAACATCATCAACACAATCATAAGGGTATGAATACTAAGGAAACACCAGTTCTCTGTGGTGAGAAGCTCAGCTTCTTGGAGCTGCTCATGGGGAAATTGCCTTTAGTCAACCCAACTGCCACGATATCCCAGTTAGGGACAGAGAGCTTTTCAGCGAGTCTGTCTGCACACAGAACAGTGTTGGACTAGGAAGAGAGATGCCTGCACAGAGAAGTTTCAGAAACCATGCGTTCTTTAGGGGGGTGCTGCATGTTATTGTAGTTTCTACCCTCTGCACGCTAAACACCAACACAGGACATTAGAGAGAAGATCCCAGTTCACAGGGATGTTTTTCAAATGCCACAGTGTCAGTCTCCAACAGACTGTTTCTAAAGAGACTTATCTGGAGGAAAAGCAAGAGAGCTATCAAAACAGAAAAAAAAAAAAAAAAGAAAAAAGAAAAAAGAGAAGAAACCAAACCCCAAACAAACAAGCAAAAAACTGCATAAAAGGCACTGTCTGCTCCTGGCATGAGACCAAGAGAATATAGTTAAGGACACCAAGTACAAAATACAGTGCTGTAGGTACTGACACTGTGATATTGTCACAACAAGTTCACAGAGATTGTATTCACCAAACACAGGTTAACTCACCTAGCTAAAAGCGCCAGACTATTCCTATTCCATATTTTTCAGCTACGAGAGAAAACAGCAGAACAGGTATTTTTGTGGAGGGACAGGGTATCACTAGTGGTGACACACTGGTGACACTAGTAGTGCACATCCTTTGACTTGTAAGGGAGTAATAGCTTTATTCTGCAACATGCCTATATTTTGAAGGTCTTCACAGTTTGGTAAATTAGGACAAGTTCCTACCTTGTTCTTTGCCAGCCTGAAGCAGGACCCCTAGCAATCACAGAAGGGACAGAAACCTTACCAGCATCAGCAGCATACATGAAAAATACTCTTCAAGAACCATGCATTTTATAGTATCAATGCTAAATGAGAGGCAGCATTTCTCTGTAAATACAACTTTATTTCAGGTTATATTGCTTCCTACTTACTTAACATTCTTCTCCATTTCTACAGCACGGTAGCTGCCAGCATCAACGCTTTAGCAACAGTTACCTTTGAAGACTTGGTCAAGAAAGGTTTCCCAAACCTTTCCGACAAGATGAGCACATGGATCAGCAAAGGCTTATGTAGGTACCTCAGATGGGATCCATTCATTTAACAGCAAAGATGTCCATCCCCCCCAAGCTGCTATTACTACAGGAGAAAACAGGGAAGGATTTTACATACTCAGAGCCTTGAGAGTTTCTCGATTGACTCCACGAGCGGTTCTGTGAGTAGCGAAGAGCTGTGTAGAGACACTACTTCAGCAACACACCTGTGCTTTGGAAACCTCCACAAGAGCATAGCCCTTTATAAACTCCCAGGATGAACATCAGCATGATGCTTCAGTAAAATTGTGTGCACTATATGGTGTACTACTCAAAATCCTTTGAAAAGTTCTGTCTACTCTCTGAGATCTTCTTTCCCATACAGAAAGAATATCAGTGTAGTTATTACCACATTACTCTAGAGCAGTATTCCTAAATGTTATTATTTTATAGTAGAACAATAAGACATTTCTGTTCAAACTCAGTGTATTGCACAAGCAGGTTGTTCAGTTATTCAGAGAAAAATAAAAAAATATAAAAAAGACAAATGAAAAACAGACCGTCAAAATACCAAGCGTCCAAAGTGCTTTGAATTCTTACA
Source organism: Pterocles gutturalis (assembly GCF_000699245.1). NCBI lineage: Eukaryota > Metazoa > Chordata > Aves > Pterocliformes > Pteroclidae > Pterocles > Pterocles gutturalis. The sequence goes on along the minus strand of NW_010099908.1, from coordinate 81,014 downwards.
ATACTTTTTACAAGGATTGCAGTAATATCATAACCCTTTCATAAGTATTGTAACAGTATCATAACCATTCGTTGGTGTTGGCAAAGAGCACAGAAGAGCCAAACCAGTACTTTCTCTCTAACTGTCTCCAATATTCTCTGTTCTTGCTTTTCCCCTTACTACTTAATTTTTGCACTCAGGACCTGGAAAGCTCATTTTTACCTCTGAAGCCAGGGTGTGCTAGCACAGACGATGAGTTTTGGTTGGCTTTCCTCAAGACTGCTACATACAGAGTTTTGTCTATCATCAGGTTAAAACTGGTGTCAAAGGGAGAAAGCCATGTTGTTAATCATTGCTCAGTTCACATACTAGATTATTTTAGAAGTGTTATTTAAAGTCAACAGAAATAGAAATGTTTCTATATGAGGCATAATTTCTACATTAATTTCATTGCTAAGTTCTGCTTCATAAGAAAACCCAACCAACCAAAAACCCAACAAGACTTCGTGCAAGGTGCTGCTGGGTGCCTAATGGTCCCCTTTAAACATCAAAGCCCAAAGTGCAAACTCCTCCGTGCTGCCTGGTCACCTGGGACACTAGATGAATTAGAAATTGTCTGCACCATTAACCAGCACTGACAACCTCCCTGCCTGATCTTTTCCAGGTATAGTATATGGTGTCCTGTGCACTTCAATGGCTGCAGCAGCATCGCTGCTGGGAGGAGTTGTGCAGGTACCTCGTGCTTCAGAAATGCAGTGAACTGAACATGAACAAACAGAAATGCAATGAACTGAATAACACTGACATCCCTGGGGATTGCCAGATTGCCTGAACAGTTTCTGTGGACACTGATGAGATGAATAACTAGGGAAAAAGAAATAAATTCCTCAACTCCTTCACTATTTACTCACTGCTGGGAAACAATACTGAGTATGATTCTCTCTTTAATTGTGCACTGAAATCACTGCTGGTCCCTTCTCCCCCACCACTTCCCACTGAAAATTACAGACCAAAACCACAACTGCGCACGCTCGCTCCAGCTGCCGCACTAAGCTCCTGTCTCTGCTCTGCATCCCCAGGCTTCCCTCTCCATCCATGGGATATGTGGGGGGCCCATGCTGGGGTTATTTACCCTTGGAATTGTGTTCCCTTGTGCTAACTGGAAGGTAAGAAAAAAAAAAATCCTTATCTAAAAGAAAGTATCTTGGTGTTGTTTGGTTAAAACTTCATCCTGAAAATTGTTTGGGTTTTTTAGATTTAGTCTCCAGGTGGCTTTTCAGGTGTAAAGCCTGAAGGAGTTCGAGATCTGTTTAGAGGTCCCTTTCAGTCTGAATTTATCCTACTTGAATTTAACTGTGGAATAATCAGTGATTAGATCCACATAAGATCTAGGATCTCATGGGGGGGGTGGAACTAGATGATCTTTAGGGTCCCTTCCAACCCAAACCATTCTGTGATGCTATGATTTACACTGACAGAGACCGTCACCAATCACCTGCTCCTGCCCAAATCGCGTCCACGGAGCAGCACTTGCCATGCATCGCCTTTAACACTATCTTTCTCTGCCTGCCAAGGGTGCTATCGGAGGCCTCTTAGCTGGGATCACCTTGGCTTTTTGGGTTGGTATCGGCTCTTTCATTTACCCCGCACCACCGACAAAGTCCATCCCTCTGCACCTGTCCACTCTCAACTGCACGCTGGCCAACAGCACCGAGGCTCTGACGATGATTGCTCCGGCAGTGGCTCCCAACAGGTATTTTCCCATCATTACCCCTTAAACCAGCACGTTGGAAAGCCTGCGGTGTGCAGCTGGGCTGCAGCCAGTAACCGCTGAGCTGGCCGGGAGCACAGACCACTGCTGGATCGCTCGCCAACCGCACCGTGAGCTGTGTTTAGCTGGCACAGCCGAGAAACAGTATAACCATACCCGCCGGCCATCGCTGGCTGCCTCTTTCCCGTTTGTCACCTCTCTGCAGGCCCTTGTTGGCAGACTCCTGGTACTCCCTGTCCTACCTGTACTTCAGTGCCATCGGCTGCCTCGGCTGTGCCCTCGCAGGGCTGGCGATCAGCTTTCTAACAGGTTGGTGCTCAATAAACATAGAAATGCTTTTACACAAGAATCCGACTCAGCTGTTCAAAGAGCTTTCAAAAAGCCCAGCAAGCTTTGTGAGACACAAACCCAGGAGAGGGCAGGGGCTCCCATCCTCCTCCCCCCACCTCACGGTCCGAGGCTCCCAAGGCTCCTGCCTAGCTTTCCTTAGGCTCATTCATCATTATTTTCACCTTTCAGGACCTAGCAAAGGAGAAGATATCCCACCACTGTTAATTAAGCCAGTGTGCAACCCATTTTGCTTTTGGTCCAAAAGACTCCAAGCTTTGCTCTGGTGTGGCGTGCGGCACGACAGCCAGGAGGTGAGTCCTGAGCCCCCTGGGGCCGGGGAGCAGCAGGCATCATGCACATACACGGGCACACACGTGTGCAAGGGCACGTGCCCCACAGAGAGCAGATGAGCTTTCAGCAATCCCTTTTTAAAGTTATGCAAGGGATGCTGTGTATGCACAACGGACTGGAAACGAGCTCAGCAGACGCCAAGCAGCGCTGGTCAATAATAAGTCACCTATTGTCCCTGTTTGCTCAGCCCTAGGGACAGCCAGCAGACCATGGAACAGGGGTGACCTCCTTCTCCCTGCCCTCCCCACTCCAGCAGCTGAGCAGGGACAAAACCGCACTTTATACCCCAGAAAGGAATTACCAAGCTACTGCTTCATCCCACCAAGAGAAAGATTTTATCACTCACCCTCCATGGAGCTCTCACACGGCCACCATCCCACCGCCAGCCCGGCAGGGCTTCTCCCAGGGCAGAGCTGCCAGCCCGGCCGGGCAGACACAGAACCACCAGCACCTGGGCTGCTCCTGCCCTCCACCCCACACCAGCTTTCCCCAGGTGTCTCGGGGCTTTGCAGCTCATTAGGAAGCCATGAAGGAGGAGCACTTTGTTTTCCTGCTCTGTTGTAACAGTTTGCAGAGAAACAACATTGCTCTGTCCTCGCAGAACCCCCTAGGTTTAGAGAAGGGGCACAAAGCAATGTGTCTGTTTTCAGCTCCTTTAGAGTATTCTACACGTACCTTTAAATCTTGAAAGTAATCTTTCAGCTGCAAGGCTCATGGCATTTGTCGATAACATAGAAGCTGTCCCTCCAGCAGCTTGCCTTAAATTTGACATTGAAGTTGATGGTTTAATTTGGAGCAGCTGTGGCTCTGGATTTGCTTCAGCTGTTTCACTTGGCTTTTAGGTGCTCAATACAGACTTTATAGCTTTTCTGGAGAGAAAAAAAAATCTCAATAAAAGCAGTAAAAAAAAAAAATCACATATACATTTATCCCCTTGAATTGTCTTAAAATGTAGAACAATAAACTTAATCAAGTGGTTGCAGTGTGAAACCACTGGGGCAAGTGAGGGACAGGCAAAAAAACCAACCCACTAAAATGCAGATAAACATGCAAATGAAAAACTAAATTTAAGTGATTGGGAATGCACTGAGGGCACATTTCAAGACATTTACATGAGCAGAGGAATTGTGAGAAGTTGTTTTTGTTGCTTTTGCTAAAGGCTTTCCATGGGGGAATGAGAAAATCAGTGGTTGTGTATGGAGGGGACACACAGTAAAGGGGGCATGTTTGTGGGTATGAGAGTCCCTTTACCTAGTGAAGTAACTCCTCGGATTTATAAGACAGGACGCCAGAATTTCAAAATGCAACAAGGTACTCTTTAAGCTAGATTAAAAAGCAGTGAACGCAGGCTTAAAACTACTGCTTTCTTTTTTCAGGTGGACTTTGAAAAATATCTGCCTAAGGTTATTGCAAATAAAACTGGAACAGATGATGACACCTTCAGGAATAATTTCAACAAAGAAACGAAACGCCAGTTCCCTGGTGACAACCCCAAGGAAAAATCCTGTACTATTACGAGCAGAGAAACTCGCCTCTAGAAGCTGAGGGACAAGGGACATTTAATCAAACTTTATTACTCCAGCTTCAGACATGAAGAGCTCTTTTTATTGCATTTACCAGCTTGTAGGTGACCAAGAGGGAACAATTGGTCTCTATAGCAATAAAAGCCAGATTTTTATTTATGAATTTCGTGACAGACCTGTGAAATCATCGGACAGTGCGAGGTTTTGGAAGCACTGCTATTCCAGAAGAAACGTTTCGTGAATCTTGTTGTGGAGGCTACTGCTCAGAAGTAGCTGTGACACGTCTCTGTCACATGCTCTGTTCAGTAACTGGTCACTGAAGGGAAACGTGCAAAGGTGAACTTGAGATAAAACAGGACTTGGGAGCAGCTTCCGAGGTTTCTCGTTAAGGAGAGACTGTGAACTGCCCTCTGACAGAGGGGAGGGAGGTTCCTAAAGCCTCCTCACAGGAACATTGTATAGACCAAACTGGTCTTTTAGTGACCGAGTTGATCATGTTTGCTTCCTCTGTGGAACTCAGATTTCTTGATAACATCTTATTGTAAAAGCTACAAGAGAGAGTAACAAATTCTATTTCAAACGCAGGATAGGGCTTTATCCGCATTAGTCTTGGAAAAACATCCTTTCAGCTCCGAAAGATCCATCTACTACCATTATGCAATAAAGAAAAAAATGACATTTGATGATGATGCCTCCTAATTGAAGATCCATGCTGAATTTTGAAAAAAAAGACACACAATTAGGCAAAATAATGGGTCCAGTAAAATGTCTTGGAAGAAAGTACCTAGTCCACTAAGTTGCAGTGAAACACATTTCCTCTAAAACTTGCCTGTTGTAAATCAAACTCGGCAGGCCACCTCTCACCTTGATAAACTTCTGGTGCAGTTTTTTGGATGAACGTATTTGTTTTAAAATAAAATTCACAACTGAATGAAACAGACTGAATGAAAATACCAAAGACAACTCAGTTATGGACCCAGCTGATATTCAGCTCATATTGCTCTGAAGAAGCCAGCTGTTGCTTTTGCTTTATCAGCGACCATACGATGCAGATCTAGGTCAGCCTAGTCCTTGAGGTTACCTCCCCTGTGTTTGAAAGCTAAGTTCTTTAACCACTATTTCATTATTCAGTCTTCTACTAAGACTTAAGGATGTGACCTAGCAAAACTGGAATTCAGAAAAATTGTCACTCTGATTAAATATTCAGGTCAGTGTTGTTTACAGTTATCATCTTTTCTTCTCATTTCATTTACATCCTGAGCCATGGATCCTTCCCAAGAAGAGCTAGCCTGTGCACCTGAGTTGAAAAATGAGATTAAGAAACTAGGAATATGTAAATTCTAATCCAGGAGTTTATATTTAAGAAATTGTTAGTCATTAGTGAAAGCAGCACACCATAAATAATTGAAAATTTGAAAATGAGTCTACATGTGCCTTGAGACCACAATCAGTGAGTATTTAATTGTTAAAAGAATGTCCGCGCCAAGTTTAACCCTTAAATTACTCCCTTACAACACTATGGTTTGAAGGCACACGAGCACTCACTTTTCAAGTGTACAATTTTTTTTAAATTAACTTTGACTATTTGGAATAATAAAGCTCAAAGTCTCTTTCAAAGATATCCAAGTTTATTACTGAAAAAATGCAATATTCAAATGTGTATGATACAGTAAGTAGTCGCATTTGTACATGTAAACCTTGATAAAGTAAACAGCATCTCAAAGACAAATTTATGCCAAAAGTGTCTTACAATAGCTAATCAGATCAACGACTTTTTCCTCAGTGATTTTTTTTTTTTTTTATATTCTGGGGTACATATTGGCTTGTAAAAGTAACCTTAAAACACAAAGGAAACCAAAAGCTTCTCAGCAGAGGAACTTCTAGCTCGTAATGCGTAAAAGTCAATGTCTCTGAAACACTCTGTGGAACGATAATCTATATTTAAAGGATGCTGTTAAATCCACTTACAAAGTGTGGATTTATGAATAGAAAAAATAGTTGAAATTTTATTCTCATTCCTTACTTAGAAACCAAGTTGTATTTAAATATTACATAAATTTCAAATATATACACGTTTTAAGAAATCTCTTACGATCATGATATTGCAAGTTAGCCAGAACTATCAGAGTAAAAAATGACTGAACTATGTTATTCAGTGAGATTTTACATGAAATTATTTCAAAGAACTGAAATTTCAGTGATACTACCCTAGGTAAAAATTAGAGCCAACAGTTTGGAAGATTTTTCAATACAAAACTCTGAGTCATCTAAATAGAACACAAAATCAAAAGGTGATCTGATTTTTTTTCATTATTAACAGAAAAATTATTGTGTTCTCAGTGTTTAGTATCTCATTAGCTTTAGACTGCATTGAGTTTAAACCTAATTTCTCGCCCAGTACCATCCTAACAACTAGCTCATGGCAATAAGAATGAAAACTACAGAGAACATGTAACATTATCGAGGCTATGGCAAAAAATTAGAACAAGCCAACAGAACTAACACAAGGTAATTTCCAGTGCAGTGAGGGAATATATCATTAACATTTCAAAACTAAATCCCAGCCCTGGATTAAAAATTTTGCTGTATAACATGGAATAGCCAAGTGATTTCTCTACAGTTCCTTGTTGTGCCATTAGAACCTTGTGCTGTTGTACCATTGTGCTATCATGACTATGCCAAAATCATGCCAATGCAAATTTCTGGTAAATGTGGTTGCAATGTCAACATTAGACAAAAATTGTCAGTATGAGTCTATGATATGAATTTAAAAATGCTCGGATTGTGTAGGGCATTTAGGATGCCTGTGTACATGTAGGGAGGGCTACAAGGAGTGCAAAAGGTAGTGCTTGGGAAAGCAGCTGAAGGGACAGATCCAGAAGAAGACAGGCTAATGGCACATGTACATGCACCCTCTGCTTCCTCACACCGCTCCATCCAGCGCATACCAACTTGTAAAATGCACCAGACACACTACTGTTTGTGCACTTTCTGCTTTGGCTTCTCAGTTAGGGACATCCAAAAAGAGCCTGCAAAAAATTCTGCAGTTACAGAATTGCCCTTGAAATTGGACTGTCAGCAAGAAGCCATCATTTAATAAAACACTGAGGAGAAGTAAAGAAGGAGCCAGAGGAGAAAAGGAAAGGGATCAGGAGGGCTGTCACCATGCTTCAGCGTCAACACCTTGTTTTGCAGAGCTGATTGGGATTCTGGAGCAAAACTTGCTGAAGTGAAGAGGAGCCCTTTGCTTCCTCTGCTCACCCCCAGCCTCAAAGTGCTGGCTTGGTGCATTTTTCCCCAGTAGAACACAGGCTTTGCAAGAGTGAGGCTGGGTACAAAAAGACTCAGGGAGCTGTTAAAGGTGCTAAATTTTCCATCATAGGAATTTAGGTTTGCAAGTCACTTGAACACTTTCAAAAAGTGTCAGTGCATGGATTTTTGTCAAAGTATGCATTGGAATTAACCAAATAACAACTCTTGTCTAAATGTGGATTTTTGTTTGAATTCTAGTGACAACCTTAAAACCAAATAAATATTATTATGAAAGGCTGGCTGTATATTTGTTTCAACCTTCACCCCCAAATAAGCAACATTAATAGTTTATGAGGTTTACAAAAAAATAAAATGCTTCTGGAAGTACTATTGCACTGTAAGTGATTGTTGATACCACTGTTTTTAGCTCTGTCCCTTTCCTCCTATGTACCACTTAATACAAAATGTGATTGTTTGATTTTCCATTAGTTTTATTGCCTTCATATTTAGCTGTTTGTATAAAATTGGTTTTATTGATATGACCATTCCCTGGTGTATGTAAAAAAAATCTAGTTTGTAATAGTTTTTAATTAAAATTTGTGGCACTTGTAAGCTAACTACGTAAGAACCTTTTCTTTATTTTATCGACAAGGACCATTTTCAGTTAATCAAAATGATATGATGCTTCTAAATATGCAGGTACTAATTTGCCCCTGAATGAACTGTGACACAATGCAAAAGATTAATAAATCCCAAGATGACATGTAGGACTTTGCAGGTAACGCCACTGGATCCCACGGCTCCAGAACTTCTCTCTGGCAGCACTCCCGTTTGGAGTCTGCAGTGGGAGAAGTTGCAGCAAGAGAACATCAGATGTGCACTGCTTACATGAGACTGATATCTTAATGGCACCTTCAGAATAAAATATCACCAAAGTTCTTGCCTTTCCCCATATTAACACGCACCCTAAAGCTGTGTTTCCCAAGATTTTCCCTCTGCAGAACTTTCAATGGAGGAAACCTCGGGAGATTTATGAATTTATGCATTAAGGTATGTACCTATTAACCTACTTTCACCAGGCCCTCCAGATATTTTTCTTTTGAGCTTTCAACAGGACACAATTGAGCCCAGCTGATCCTCAGAACACAATTTAAGACAACTTGGTGTTGGAAAAGGGCATAGCAACAGCTGATGTGTGTTTTGTAGTAATGAAGATAGGTACTTCCAAAGAAACATCTAACAAAAAACCACTTACTGTCCATCATCACTAAGGAAATTTTAGCCTTGTCATCATCAAAATTAACTTCAATGTTCACCTACATTTTCTCTATAAATCCTTTACCAAAAAGGAGTAGGAAAGAAAAATAATTAAAAAAATAGCCATCACATGGTTTGCTTTGTTTCCAAATATTAGTACTCTATCAGGATGCTCCATCACTGTGCGGTGTTTCTGGCAGGGAAACGGAATAACAAACTGAGAGCCTGTGCTCAATCTTCAGGAAACCCTGCCAGTGCTTAGTTGTGAACACTGAGCTCTTACTGCATCCGTCTATATGGAGACTTTGAGCTCTAAGAAGGAACCTCTCATTAGGATGGCCAATGAAGCAGAATTATTTTTTTTTTTTGTCATCAGAATTCAGATCTTACACATTAGGCACAAATTTAGAATAAAGAGATGTGTAGAATGTATGTGGACTTTTTGCCATTTCTGAAGTGTAAATTTCTTTTGTCTGAATCAAGACACAGAATTTGGTTAGGAATAATTAAGACATTTTGGACTAATCCTTTGTATTTAAAAATATCTAGTTGCTCATGCAGTCTCTCTGAGGGCGCATGCATAGAGCAAAGTTGTCAGAGATTAGATCCGCAATTATCTAAAGCATTTCTGCACAAATTGAAGTTCTAAAGCTTTGTCAGATTTCACAAACGCAGCTTGCATGCACAGTCTAGTCATACTAGTCATTTTGTTTGGAAAGACAATATTTAGAATATGAAAAGATCATTCACCATTCATAAAATACATTATTCCTGAGGACGGTGTGTGCCTTACGCTTGAGTAAAATAACGTGCAATCAATGCAAACAGCATACTAAATGAAATCTACCAAAAAGTGTTCTCAGCTTAAGCAAATGGCTAGATAGTGGCAAAACCTTTAGACATTGTTGATGTTCTCCAAAAATAAAGGAACACACACAGTGTTTCACCAAAAGTTCTTGTGCTTTTCCGGTGCGTAAAACACACAATGTCAGACCTACATACTTGCCTTTGATATCCTCCTATCCACCAGTGCTGAAGTAATTAATAATATATCTATTTAAATCTCAAATACGAAAAGGTTTTCTTTCCTATGTGTTTTTTAAGTCTAATTGGAATTTGCTTAAGTAGGTACTGAGACGTGCTAATATCCACAGCAGAAACAGGAAAGTATAAAACAATCAATCAATATTCCTGATTTTTTTGCCTGATTTTGTCCTGTACCTGTATACCTTGGGCCAGCCAAGGCATTTTGGTTTTAGAGAAAACATTAAAAAGAGAGCTCATCTGTGACCTTCTGAAGAACTGAAGTGCTATCTCTATGTGTCACAGAAATAGAAACTGTGACACACGGTTAACACTGTCAGACAGTGCTTGGTAATCCACAAAATGAAATAGAGAGACAATAAATTAAATCAAACGGTGTAGTTCTATAAGCACTGAAGAGAGTGCATGAATTACTTCTGATAAGGACTGCTGAGGAACTTAATGCACAACCCAGAATATGAAGGAAAATACAGCCTTTATTCCAAAAAATGGGAAGTTGATCCCACTAGCCCTTTATCACAGAACTAACAGGTAATATATCTGATTAGACCATACCTGCCAATTTCCCTCCTCCTTTGTGCAAGACTGTAGAGATACTCCTATAGTTGCCTTGTCTGGTCACAGAGAGCTGGAATTAACCAAGAAATCCCATGAATATGGCAAAATGACTAAAGAACTTATGGTCTGATGCTAGGCCCTCTGGATAAAATAGATCCTACTCAGACACTTTGACGGGCTCTTGACTCTTAAAATCGATTTCATATGGCATGATAAAATAAAATGATTGTGCTAATACATGCAAGCGAATACTGGAATCACACTTTTTGGTTCAAAAAAGCTGCAGCTTTCTCCCTAAAAATAATGTTAAAATTGGTAGCCTTTATAGTTATTATGCTTTGTTGACTCTTCATATTTAAATTTTTCTCATCCAATATAGACAAGCATTATTTAAAGTTGTACAAGAGAAACTGAAGGACTGTAACTGTTTCTCCACTCCATTCTCTGCAAGTGAACCCTAAACACTTTAATTGTTTAAATTAAGTGCTTATCTCTTCCCACATCATGAAATGTTGTTAATAGACAATTTCATCACCAAAATGTGACTATAAGCAACACTGCTGTATGCACATAAAAACTGAAATTTGATTCTTTCCATGAACATCTACCTTTTATAGTGATTTTATCCAAAAAACCCCCCAAAACTGTCATAAGACATAAAAATAATAATAAAAAAATCTAAAAGTAACCACTGTGTGTGTGTGCATTTATATACAATCTGTATACATATCTGCCTGTATCTAATTCCCATGCTTTGACTTATTTAGGCCAATAAAAGGAGTGCACATTACTGGAACATTTACTATTACAATAAGAAGAGCATTGTTACAAAGTGCTCTGCTTCTCCTTCCCTGAACAAGCAAGTCACAATGTTATACTGCATGTCTGATATATATCTGCATAAGCTTGCATACTATAAAGAGTTAATTGTATATTCAGGATGCAGTCATTTGCACTGTATGAGGATATTTCAAATTAGCATTCAGTGAAGTCAGGAATCATTGCCCAGCTGGGTCAAAGGGAAGAGTAACACAGTTAGACATCTGCATGCTACATCAGAGCATGAAAATGACAGTTCTTTCATCCTGCAAGCGTGTGGAGGTGGCCTTTCTGCACACGAAAGCGGAAAGACAACTCAACAGCCACATCATTTTCCAATAGAGCTGCAATGTGGGCAATGCGATGCGTTCTCTTAGTGCTGCCATTTTCTCTTTGAATTTAGAATTTTTGGTTTTTGACTAGAAGGATAAATTACTTACACTGATGTGCAAATCTTAAACTGCATAGTATATATTAAGCAGCCATAAACCCCTTTTTCAGGGTAAGACCACATCCACAATCTCAACAAGAGACTAGGACAAACCTGACAAAACAGTAAGCCTGAAAGATCATTTACATCAAGTTATGGCCACAAAGGCAACAATTGCTCTTTTCTTCAGAGGCATTACAGATGGAGCTGAGCAATCAGAAGCTGTAGTGGATATCACGTATGTTGGTTTTAGTCATGCCCTTATTGTATAAGTTCACAGGTAATTTTTTATTTTCATTATGCTGTTAGTATCTTCATGAACCCCATGAAAATTCATTGCCTTTTTTAAACCAGAGTGTCTGAATTTTTAATCTGTCTGCACATTCCTGAGTGCCAGTTCTCCTTGGTGCCCACCACAGACCAGTTACAGGTCAGGCTCTTCCTTTTCTTCATCGGAAGCATCTATTTTCCAGTTCCTGCCAAAGCTTGCAACTGTACTGCCCAGCAAGAACATACGCACACCGCGAATCTCACGCGCTGATGCCAGACTCTGACTGCATTTCCTAACTGCTCTCTTCAATTTCCAAATAGTGTTTTTGTTGCAGCATGGTAGTGACTAAGGCCATTCATGGTGATACTGTTTCCCATTCTTTTTCCTTTCTCTCTGTAAATGCTCCAGTTCAGCCTCATACATCATTTCCTGGACTAAGTATTTCTCTCTCCTCATTCTGTCGCACAAGTCTTTGGGCATGTCTGGAATCAGGTAGGCAATGAAAGACTTTATGCCAAAAACAAGGTGCTGAAAAGAAGAACAAAAATATTTGCTTCAAAGATGCACAAATATTCATTTCTAGGACCATTAGGGTCCTAGAAGCCTGTGTCAAAACGGGAAATGAGATTCGATTAATGACAGAAAAGTAACTCTGTTGTTTTTTTAATAGATACACACATACATGGGAGTAAATGAGCAGTCTATCAGAAATGGGAAAACAATGAAGTCTTCTGAAAAGTAAAACTAAGCGTACAGGTAGTGACCTAAATTAAGATGTGACTGCAGGCTACGCTAGTTTAAATAGCAACAGCAAACACTACCTACAAGCAGTCTTTGTTAAGAGCTTGTAATTGAAGTAACCAGATTCCTGGACAGCATGTAATATGTTCTTCAAAGTTAGTACACACATTTCTACTTTTATATTACACTATAATCATATATTATTTTTCCGACTGGTAATAACTGTGCTTAATGTATGTATAAATTGCATTTCTTCTTATTCAATAAAACATGAAAGATTTGGTTGGGAACCAACATGATTTATAAGATGACTGTTAAGGAAACATGATTTTGGAGTGACTCAAAAACCTGTGCATGCTCTGTCAATTCAGTTCAAAATGACTGATTGAGAACAGTTTGGGGAAGGTGATTTTTTCTCTCTCTCTTGACTGTAATTAACAAGCAATGGATACTATTGACAATTTATTTATGGGATTACTGTAAAAAATCCACTTGGACTTTAAAGAGGTAGAAAGGAATTGTTCCTTTCCATGACTAACCTCAAACACTATGATGAAGGCCAGCCGTGCTGCCAGGACATGCCAGAACTGCAAGGTGAATTCATACGGTGTCGAACTCCATGGTGGGGCTCTGTAATCTCTATATCTGTAAAGCAAAGAAAAACCCAGCAAGTTAGCTAGTGATCCAAAACCTGAACACAGTGAAGAGCTCTCTAGCTTATCCCAGATCTGGATAAAAGGAGAGAAACTGAAGTGAAAACATACTTCAAGAGGAATTAAACAGAAAAGGAAAAGAATAGTCCACAATACAGGGAGTTAAATAGGGCTGCTTGTAAGACGGTACTTTTTGCTTCCAAAAATCCAGAGCAAATTATTTCTTTTGTTGTTACAAAGCTGACACCTTGGAGTGTTAAGTTCAAGTGTGTTGACTCTTAATTGCTTTTTGTCTTTGCTTATAAGCATTTGAGATACTTCAGACAGCGTTTGCACAAATGTAACAGGATTCTCTAACTTAGTCAATTCAAGCTACCTCTCACTGTAAAACTAAATCTGAAACCAGCTAGAGTACACTCAGGCAATGTTGCATTCAGTTTTTACACTGAATTTCTTGTATTCATCTGCATAACTTTTTGGGATCTCGACCTGGGTTAGAGCCACAACAAAAATGTTAATTGTGTATATTAATAGACCTCAGAATGCTTAACAAAACTGAAATGAGAATTTTTACTCATCTTTGCAGCTGGGGAAACTTCAGAATGAAATAATTCACAGGGGCATGAAAGATATAGCTTGCAAGAGTCCTGGAAGAATGTAGAATACAGGTTTCCAGTGTGTTAGTATTGTGTCCTACCACACAGTGTTCGTACCTGTGACTCCCATGTTGAGTAAGCTTGAACTCCAAAGCTTTTACAGGCAAAAAAGAAACTATTCTGCCAGTAATTTAAGCACTGATTTTCAATTTAATGTCTGTATTAATGTCTCTGTCTGTATTACAAGAAGGGAGAGCGTTGAAACATACCGGCAGTATCCTGAGTATCCCATCCCAAGTTCACTCAAATCAAACACTGATAAACTGCTGTTGACATATCCTTTTAAGCATCTGAAAGAAAAGACATAGGGTGAGGACTTTCTTCATAAAGTGGTTATGTAGTATAGATCCTGTATGAAAACATGTTCTGCTATCACATATTGTGAGCACACTATTTTATTTGATTATCAGGACAAAAGCAATTCTAAAATTTAAAGCATAGTTTTACTGGAAAGAAACAACATCCATTTCATGGATAAAACTATTTTAAAATATATTTTCAGTACTTTTCATGTTTTTGATTCTCATCTGCTAGCAGACATAAATCAAAAATAGTTGCTATAGTGTTATTCACTGTCTCCTAAAATTACTGAACTTAGAAAGATGGCTAGTGAGGCAGAGAGAATAATTTAATATCCTTGCACAATCTGCCACCAATCATGCAGCATATACCAAAAACCGACATGTTTTATGGGTCGAATAAAAGAAGAATTTTCACCAGCAGTAAAATGAACAGTGCATATATACCAAACAGCAACCTTAAAGGCAACAATTTATTACTATTAATGACAGAAAACACATAAACACATTGAATTATGACCGTAGGAGTGAAATTTTTGTCTGTTCCTGGAAAACCACAGACATGTAAGATATCCCATCTTCTTGAAAATCTGTCCTGTAATTTAACAAAGGGCCTTCTCCAAGACCACCCCCCAAAACCACTCGTAGGACACTGGTCTCCAAATGAATGAGAGGATGCCCATGAGCACTGTGATCTGTTTCGATCATTTAAAGGGTCACGACAGACAGTGGGAAACACAGGCAGAGCATGGTAGACCCACAGTACAGAGACACTGCTAAGTGCCTGGAGGGAAGTGCAAGAAACCGGCCTGGTGGTGCAAAGATAGGCAAGATCCAGTGCTTGAAGCTAAGATACGCTATCTATATAGTCCATATATATATATATATATATATATACACAGACCCAGGCTAAATAGCATCAAGGCCAATCTTGCTGGAGCTTGGCTGCAAGCATTTCTGAAGAGAAAGGTGGAGAAGGTTGAGGGCGAACAAGGTGTAGGATAGAAAAGGGTTCAGGAGCATCTATATGCATGTGGGAGCACGGTGGGAGAAGACGATCCAGAACTATTGCAGAAAAGAAGAAAAGCTTATCGAGAGAAAGCCTGAAAACTGCTACGATGTATATCAGACTTTGTGTATGCATTCAGAAGGGAAGACATGATTTTCCACTTCTGTAACTGTGAAGTTAGTTTGTACACTCTCTGGTATGGCTGAGTTACTTGCATATAACATCTGTGAAGGTTTGCACAGATGTAAAAGGTAAAACGTTACTGATGTACGCTAAATATTTTAACACAGAAAGACAGTAACAAAAGTGTGCTTCCATTGAAATAAACATGTATATACCAAGAATATCTTAATTACTTTTCTTGTCTGTATCCTTGATCTGTACAGGGACCATATTTGTATGCATAGACAAAACGTGGAATGTAATCAGAAGTAATGGCAATAACAAAGGCGTTGGTGATGACAGCCAGAACTCCAATTCCTTCCAGAATCCCATACCAGATACCTAGAAACAAGGAAAATGACAATGGTGTCATTTGTTTTTAACAGTCATACTAAGTCATATAAAGTCACACTAGTGATATTAAATTAATTATTAGTCATACAATTTTCCTTTCTTACTGAGAAAGAATTATTCAGCCAGAAAAGCTAGTCAAGATTAAGCCATGTCCCCACATTCCTGCGACCAGTGGCTCCACCTGAATGATGTCTTACAGTAGGAAACACCCTGATGAGAAGAAATAGCTAAGCAACAAAGGTTTAACACTAAACTTTGGTTATAAAGGCCAAACAGAAGATTTTTGAAAGAGATTTCTTATTTTTATTTAATTCAGTTTTAAACCAAAAGTGAAGTTAGTCCTTATATTTAATTTTTAAATTCAGTTTATTTTGGATAGTATTTTAGACCTACAGTTCCCCAAATCAGAAGCCTAAAATACTGTTTAGCTTGTTTTCAAAATTCCATTTATTATGATCTCTTATTGGAAATGGAAAGCAAATTTGAGGAGTCCTCTTAGCTAAGCAACTGAGTATGCTTTTGTTGCTTAACAAGAGAGTTGCCATTGAGATCTCTAAGCTACATTATCAATTTCACTTTTGATGCACGAAATATTTCGAGGGTTAAGCTACATTAGAGCAGGAAGCACAAAGAGATGGTACGTGACAGTGCCAGTCATTAGGCTCTCTCACCTATATCCGTTGCTCTCGCAGGCATAGGTCTTCGCCACTGAGTGACAAACTTGTACGCATCCAACCTTATTTCTATGATATTGTTAAGCAATGCCAGGAGAGGTGCCAGTGGGAAGGCAGCAACGAAGATGGTTGTAAAGCCAAACTGTAAAACTAGACAAGCATTTCTATGGTCAGAAATTGGAAATCCAAAAGATCTTTTAATGTGCAACATAGTTCCAGTTTCTTAAGAAAACAGACACCTCCCTAGATGTGCTCACCCATCTCTAAATATTCGTCCATTAAACCATGGAGATTCATGGGCTGCAGATTCCAATCTTTTTCCCACTGAGGTAGAGAAATTTTGTGCTCCATTAATTGCCCTCCTCTCTTCATTTTGCGTCGTGACCACCAATTCTGTAATAAACTTTATTAGACAAAGAGAGCATTATTGACTGTACGTGCTCAGTAATTCACAATACTTGCTGGCATTGTTTGGAAGTACATGGGCCTATTTTGAACAGCACCTGAATGTTTACTTAGGTATTTTCTGGAAATATTTACAATATCATATAAGATACAATTCACAGAATTCCAAAAGTTCTCAGTTCTGCATTATGATTTTAATTATGTCTTTAACGTAGCATGTTAGGCATTGTACAGATAAGCTTTCCAGAATATGGATTCGATCCCACAGACTTTTTCTGGTAGGATTTAGCTGCATGCCTAAATACAAAAAAGAACAAGAAAAAAAAACATGCATAGGGAGAGTATTGAAAAAGTAAATAATGCTTTATTTTTAATCCTGTAAAAGACAAACCAAATAAGTGGAGCTCAGTAAGAACTCTATGATGTTAGAATATATTGAATAGTGGAATATGTCTACTATTCTTCGAACACACCTAAAGATCTAGATGCTCTACAGAATATTTTTTTCTTGAAGCAGGAAAAATGTCCAAAGAGGTGTTGCTGAAGTTGCAAACATTTATGACTATTTTTCATAAAGGTGTTCCGAGGTCCTTTCACAAAGTAGCTATAAGCATTAGGTAGGTAATAGTTTCACAAATTGAAGTGTTGTACAAATGAAAAATATTATCCAGTACTGGCACAGGTGGCAATTAAAGTTTATAATTTGTTTCCAGATATTACTGAAAAGAGACTGAAGATGGGGAATAATTTTCTTACAAGTATTTTTATTAACAGGCTGCTATTTTTTCTCAAGGTAATTCAGTGTTTAGCTCTTGATCTCTCCAGTTACTGAAAGGCCTCGTTGCAGACAATGGTTTTGTCAAAACAAAACACTGCTTTCCATAAAGGAAAATAAACATATTCTAAAATAAATTCTGGACAGTTAATATGCTGCTGGGCTGAGAATACAGGAAGCCTCATACTTCAAGCAGATTTCTTCATTTCAGAAATCCACGTCTCACAATACAGTACACTGATCCTCACTTGCAGAAGGATTCCACATTGTGAGCATAACCCTTTCTGACATATTTTCAAGGTTGAGACTTTGATTAAATTAATATTTGATGAGCAACCTTCTGCTTTTACTGAAAACATATTCTTCCAGTTTCAAGAGAGCTGTAAGACCATTCCTCTCTTCAGTAGCTGAGCAGCTCTGCTTGTATTATGGGAAATGAAATCACAGTAAACAATTCAGATGATTAACATACCCTGCAAAGCTTTATCTTCGAGCAGCAGTTAATGCTTCCCTTGGGAATAAATTTACAGTACGTGAGATGCGAAACGTGGAAACATTCTGCAATCATGTGTTGTACTTGAAATAGTCCACTTTTGGCAGAATTACTATTTATACTCTATGCTTCTCAAAGCACATAGGGGAAGAACTGTTCATTGTCTTCATCAATTAATTATGATAATGAATTTCAATTAACGGTGAAGTTCTGCCCTCCACTCAAATGAAAAAATGTTTTTCCCTATCGCTGAATCACACAAATATATAATCACTGTTTGTAAAACAAATTTTAACAGCTGAGCTTACGGATAGCCTAGCTCCATGAAGTTGTTCCACATTTGTTTTAAAACCATAATAACTCCCATTTGCAAACACAGATCTATCAAGCAGCCACTGGGATGACACTGAAATGAAACAGAAAAAGATGAGTAGCTAAAATCAGAGAATTCCTTTCATTTTTGTTTGTTTACAGGGTGAATGGAAAATAGTCAAATATGTTTGGTGAAAAACACTAACCTCCGGCTGCAGAAATATTAAAAGCAATACTAATAACAGAAATATTAACATTATTTTAGACATATTATTTCCTGGAGCACTGGATTGTATTACTTAATCTAAGGGTATGTGTGCTAGATACGTGATAGATGATATAGTCCATTTCACTTAGACCAATACATATGCATTCATTTCAAAAGAATGGAGCAATATTTCATTTGGAATATCCCGAGTCCAAACAGAGACTTGGTAGCTGAATCTCTGCTACTGGTATCTTAACTATACAAATTGCCGTACTAAAATGTTTAGAAATTAGAGAAGCTTTTTTTAAACCACCGACTACAAAGTGATGGTATTTTATTCTGTGGCTACCAAGGTTCAACAGCAGAACCCTGTTTTTCAGAGATAAGAGATAACTTCAGCATGCTAGTGATACCAAGGGAGACGCTATTTTAACACATTTTCAAGCTAAATTTTGAAAATACTATATTTCTTCTTTCAAACCAGTATTTTCACACTAGCATTAACTTAAGAAACCAATAAAAAAGCTGATGGAATTATATTTATGTCCTCCATCCAAAAATTCCACATACCCAGGAGATACCAATCACGCATGACTTAGTGCCTATGAGGTAGGGGACTATCACTGTTTGCTTTTCCTAAAGAGAGAGGCAGAAAGAACTGTGTGTCTCGGGCAGAGTCACTCAGCACAGTGCAGAACAAAGAAGGAAAAACATATCTCCTGTTTCCTATCCTTTGCTATAAATAAGAGTTTACTCCTCACTGCACTTAGATGGAATAATAACTCTCAAACTGGACATAATTCATGTCCTTCAGCCATTTCCTTTTTACTCATGGAAATTTAACAGGAATACAAAATAAGATTGCTTACCTCTTCCAGTCTCCATCTGTTAAAAAGCTTGTTGTACTTTCCTGGGCGGCCTGCAAATCTGGAAAATAAGATTTCTGTTTCTCAGTGGACCTTCCAAGAACACCCTGTATCAGTAGTTATTTCACAACGTTCACTGAGCAAAGTCATGAACTATAAACACATTAAATCACACGGGCTTAAATCTGGTATCCGTAGGATATGGTAGTTTCAGAATGCAAACAAGGGCCATCATTCTGCAAGCAATCCTAAGCTTTTATTATGTCCAGAACAAAAATCCTAGCTTCAGAGGTTTCAGATGTTAGACATTCAGACTCTCTAATCTACTTCTCAGAAAATAAGCCATTGCAATACACAGGAATTTACTGCAGCACAGGGATCTGCTTGTCCATATGAAATATGCATAAAATCACTTCCAAACCCATCACAACTAAATGCTTTTTACTGATCTAACACATTCTTGTACAATGAATTTAATCAAAATTCTTAATGACCTCACAGGAAGTTATAAATAGGAGAGAAAATAACCCTGTGCCCAGTCCTACTAGACACGGGAAAGAGCAAGATACAAAAAAGTTTAGGAACTATATGGCAAACACACCACTGGGTGTAGCAAGCAGATATTACCAACAGTTTTTACTAGTTTTCCCCCAATCTTGAACTGAAACGATATTATAAAACTTTATGGAAGGTACTGTGAAATACTCTGTAGGTTCTGTGGGAATGATAAGTCTGATCATAATGCAACTGAAGATGAAGCAAAGTTAGACCTGTCCAGTATCTCATGCTCTGAGATAAAGATACACACAGAAACTCGAGACAGAATTTCCGCCTCCTACTCTTGCATAAGACCTGCCAGACAATATTTACTATTTATAGAAATGGATCCTGGGAAATGTAACCAAATGGGAATAAACAAGAAAAAATGAATAAAGCCTGTTAGCTCACAGCTAAATACAGACCCGCATTTAGTAAGCGACTGCATTTTCAAAGGTTCTGAATTCTCATTTACTAGACCCACTTAAAAAGTAGACTTTTTACTGTCTAGTTTAATGAGTAAAGATTGCAAGGGTCCAGCCCTCACATACAGTTAAAAACATCAGTTTTGTGTTATTAATTATCCTCAGACACTCACTCGCATCTAAATCTTGCAGTTTGAACAGTCACTGTATTTTTCTTCAAACCTATAAAACTAGCAAGGATTGCAAGTTCCGTGCAAGTGTTCCTTTAAAAGCAGTTAGCAAAGATAACTTACCTGCCAAGAAAAAAGGCAATGTAAAAGATGGAGCTGTTCAAGTTGACAAACTGGAAGAGGAACATTTTCAAGGCAAAGCTGTTTTCCCATTCAGATTCTGTTCTAGGGTGCTCTGTGGAAAGACACAATATACACTACATAAACAAAACCAAAATCAAGTTATGCCTCACTTTGCCCACAGATCAATCAGCGCTAACAAAACAAGTGATGTTTAAAGTCATGGTGCCCAATCAGGTTGCAAGAAACTTTTTTTTAACAATTACCCTGTTTCATTTCCACGAAAAAGTTCTGAATTCAGTGTGAATCTTTAATTTTAAGGCTACAGATATCTTGATTTAAAAAAATCCAACACAACAAAAAAAAACCCAAACAGAAAGCAAAAGCACTTGTCATCTGCAGAGTCACAGACAGGGGCTGCCAAGGAAAGCAGGGGGAAAAGAGACAACCAACAATCATTTGGGTTCTCACCCAACCATCTTGCCTTCTAAATACCTCCGTAAGACTACTTCATCCACAGGACTTCCCTGTCATAATGTTTGTGAAGTGTCACACAGTTTATAATGTAACAAAGAAAGGATGGAGGTCCTTCTTTTTTTTTTTTTTTTTTTTGTTTTTTTTGAAAGAAATGTAGAAATGTGGAGTAGGGCTACAAGCATTCTGTGCGTGTCTGCACTGCCTTGGATGCTTTTCCTTACAGTTTGTAGAACATGATTTATATCTGAATTAGAACTCGGAGATAATGATTTTTTTTTTTGTAAAAATTTCAAATTTCTTTGATGGATGTATCAAACTTAGAATATAGCACATTGATAAACACTTTAAAGCACATATATGTGTTGGAAGTCTAAACTGCCTGGATTTTTCAGTTAAAATTCGTACTACTTAATTATTTTGGTTTAAGGATGCCTAAATGAGGATACAAATGTACAGGATACTCGCTTTACATATGAACACTTGTTCCCAGAGGTTAAGATGTCTTCTGTCTCTTTGATGTAAAACACCTTAGGAAGTGGAGTGAGCTACCTTAGCTCACAGAGATGATGCCCCATCACTCTTAATTCAAGAAGCTCCTTTTAAAAAAAATTCTTTCATATATTTTGGGAAAAATCAGCTTGTGTACTGAAATGACATCATTATTTTCTTTCCCATTCCCTGGTCTGTAACAACATAATGTATTTAAAAAGTTAAGTAGGAACACAAATCTGTATGATCTGAAAAAATATTTTAAAATATTTTAATAATTTGGATAAGTTGACTACACATTCTCTTTCTAACCTGTTCAACTGCCTGTTATCTGAAACACTCCAGTTTTAAGCATTTTGTTTGATGCATGCTCTTCAATACTTTAACCAGAAGAGGGAGCTGTTAAACCTAAGCACCGAGATTGCTTTTAATCTATGGCAAGATCAAATGCATACTTTGACATGGGCTAAAAGAGAGCATGTAAGAAGAAACATGAAAAAGTAACGTATTCACACTGTAGAAGATCTTAAACTCTGTCTTTTCTTTCTTATTTTCTGTAACTTAGAAAGTTTTACCTCTATGAATCATACCTAGAGGCTTCAGTACAAATTTTTAACGTGACAGAATTAGAGCGACTTTAAAATTTATGACTTAACATTTTTATCTTGGACAATGCAATTATATCTTAACCCACTTTTCCATACAAAAATACAAATTAAAAAATTGTAAAAAATATGACCAAGCATTTGGGAAAAATGGAAAAAAATCTGGTTTAGCATTCTAAGAAAGAAAATGCTTTGATTTTTGTTCCATTATAGATGACAGGTTTTTCAATTTATACTATAAAATGTAAAAAAAAAAAGTGAAGTAGAAGAATAAATTCCTTTCTTTTCTATTATTTCCTTAGTGAAATAATCATATAATTTCCTTCTCTGATATTTCTCACTCGCTTAAGGAAATGCTGGAATCATACTATGCATAGATGAAGTTCTCAATACTGTTTTATGGAAATATAAAGGTAATATGCCACCGCTAACAAGAATCATACCACCAGTAAAGACCTACATACCCAAGTCTGTCAGGAGGTAGGCAACCTTTTCATATACCTAAAACAGAAATAAGAGATGGTATAAGTATAGCATGTCCTGTCTGTTGTGATGTCAAATCCAGAATGAAAACAAGCACCAAAAGCATAGAAGTTCTATTGCCCTGCCGAATCCAGGTATGTTGACAGAGAAGAGCGTGATGTTGTAGCTACATGTGGATGGATCATTTCCTATAAAGACTTCATTGAACTACTTTAGTCCCCTTCTCTCTATCCATGTAAATGTATGTATGTAAGTATATGCATTAAGTATACAATAAAGATAAATCAAGAGCCCAGTGTTCAGACATCAATTGTTCTCTTAATGAACAGTTAGATGTTTATCCTCTAGCTTCAGGAACAAACCTATGTGATCTAAAAGTAGGCAAAAGCCTTTACACAATACAATGTTCCTTTGTATGAATGTGCATACTGGTGAGGATACCAGCCTCCTACGGGAAACTTCCTGTCTGTCCATATATTGACTATCTCCAGGCTTTATTTGAAATGACACTTAGCTCAACGTAGTTGTCAATTCTGAAAAATCTTTCCTGGAGCATTTACTATCACTAGCAAGTTATTTTCCATAGCTTTGGGCTGCTTGTTCACTTGAATGTACATTTTATGACTTAGATTTATCATATATAAAACCAGAAATAAATATACAACAGTCTGTTTGGAAGAATGCTTTCTTATTGAAGTGAGTGCACAATCTCCTTAAGAGAATTAAAAGCCACTGTTTACTGTGCTATTATTCTTTTTTACATGTTTGTGCCTGCACAGGAATTAAAAAAAAAAAATTATATTGCCATTGAAGGAATAGAGTTTACATCAATGTACTTTTTGCTACCACAGCAAATGATTAAACGTGTGCTGTTACATGACAGGAAAAGCTTAAACCAAAACCATGCATCGCAGTGATTCTAGGACTGTGCAACACCGATACCACTGCTGTATTTTAAATAAGAAAGGGACAAATTAGAAGCTATCAATTAAAAAAAAAAAACAGGAAGAAAATTTTTGGCCAAGAAAATAATGCAGTTCCATTTAGAGAAGAGATGTATTTTAAAAAGCAATGTAAAAACAAAAAATGCAAACGTAGAAAGCAGTAGTCTGTATCAGTGTGACTTCGTGATATAAGCAAAGACGTATAGGGACAAATTAAGTAGGCATTAGAGAAAAATATTGACAAACATAGTATTAAAAGAGGAAAAACTCCTGAAACACTAACTTCAGGCACTGCTATATGAATAAGCAAAAACATGAATACATCTGATATACAGTAAACCTTGTAAAAATTACTCTCTAAAATTAATCCCTCCTTTAAAAGAACAGAAGACTTACAACATTGAGTGACATGATGATCATAAAATTGATACAGACTCCAGTGCCAGACGTTGCAAACTGCCAATACTTCTTGATGAAATACCACTTGAAAGAAGCAAACTGCTCCATGGCTACCAGACGATACACCACAACTGCAAACACTGCAGTGAGGACCAGTGAGATCTACAGGCAAGAATTTATGAATTGAGATATTAGAACAAAATAAAGCATATCTGAAATAATTCCCACTTAATTAATAATTTAACAAGTATTTTAAAGATAGACATTTGTTTTAGGGAGCAGACTGTGATAGAACAAAAATACTAGACTGATAAATTAAAACATTTCATTACTGTACTCTTACAATATAACTATATTACATCTTTTCAGAGAAAGAGATCCATGAACAAGCTGTAAGACTGAGACAATCAGTTTTGCTTATATTATGTAAATCCACTAATCTTAATGAATGCATTCATAACTTGCGACATTATTTATGTCGGAATAAGATTAAAGGCTACTATAACTCCAATATTATTACATATTAATACCATGAAGAATATTCCTGAGACAGACACCATCAGTCGACTGAGCTTATCAGGGAAAGGCTGAAAAGGTTCAGGTTTTCCTGTGATGGGATTTACTCTTTCCACTTGGGAATATTTAGCTTCAAACTGTGGGCGCAGCTCTTCCTGGAATGACAGGGTAGATTCCATTTGTTGTACTGCTTATTTCACAGAAGCATCAAAAATCAGACATATATGTGCTACAAGACATGAAATTTAGATTGATACAAATTCTTTCTTATAATGCTTCAAGTCAAATATCCAAATACTTTCTTCTTTTGAAAATCCTTGGAAACAGTGGCAGAGACCAACAAAGAACAGAAACCAGAAGAGCCTTCCCCACTATGTGAGAGTATTGAAAGGATCATGGGTCATAGTACTGACTCAAACATTTTCTCTGCAGAAATGGATAAGAAAACTATAAGTTAATGACAGTTATGATCACTTTTTGTGATATGAAACCATTTATTAAAAGCCAGCAGCTTGTATCTACACATCTATGGAAAGCTATAAAAGAAGTAATGGTCAACTCTCTATTGACTTAAACTTCAGTTAAATCACCAATACAGTTAAATTACAGCTATTAACTAGTGATTTATGACGTAATAAAATAATTCTATTATTGCTGATGTCGAGTGCAGAATGTTAACGGATAAGTTACGCCTCTCAGAAGGATGTAAAATCTAATTTCTGTCCCTTTACTTGTCTTGGTCCTGTTTTTAGGCAGCATTATGAATTTCCAGTACAACAAACCATAGAATTGAGAGGCATCTGATATGCTGACATCAGTAGTAGCTCCTCTCCTCTGTACAGGCAGTATTTGCACTCGATTGTTCCAAGGATACTTTCAATAAATGTAGGATTATATTTAGAATTATAATGCTCATTGTAGAAGGCAAAGTATTCTTCTAAAGTCTCAAGTATACTTGTTTATTCTGCAACTAGTGTTATAAATACAAATATAATCTGAATGAATGACTAATTCAGATTATTGGCATACAATACATATTGATACTTACACTTAAATCATACTGATAGCCAGACTGACAAGTTTACTTTTGTTTAGTCTTACCTCTTCATCTTCCCAGTCTATGAGGTCCCAGTCATAGGTTAATACAGCTCTCCGTCTTTTCCAAAACTCTAGGAAGACTGTAGCTGTGGAAATCATCAACTGCATTTTAATTACGGAAAAGAAAGAAAAAGGGCCATGCAGATCTAAAGAAAATCATCAATATGTAACATGATAACTGCCATTAGCCACTTTCTAGCTGTTTTCCCTATAGAATCTGAAACTGTAAGTAACTTCAGGATAATCACTGTTAAAATTGGAACACTATTTTACAATGGTTATCTAAGAATCTTTTTTTTTACTGTCTGATATATCTGTACAGAGATAGGTACCTGTCAATATGAGACACTGCCATCCCTTTTAGATCATCATTTTGCTTTTAATTTTATTCAAAACATATAAGGTTTAAAATCTTTCCTTGAAGAAACGAGGATATGCATACACAATGGTATCTATTAATAAAGTGCTAAATTATGATCTCATTTTATTTAGTCTGAATCAGGACAACCTCATTTCTTTCCCAGCTATACCAGCTTTATACTGCGGTAGCTTCACTACTAAAGTATTTATTTAAACAATTATTTCTAATCTGTGTGTGAGATCATAATCAGATAAGCAAGCAATTGAATTAACGTTTTTTTCCTCAGTGCCATTGCTGAAGAAAATGAGGGAGAGTGGACTATTGAAGTACATGTACCTGTTTTGGATAGGTAAGTATTACAGCTTGTGTAAATGCCTGTTGACATTTTGAAAATAAAATGAGACAGTTGTGTTCTAGAAGTAATACTAGACTGTGGACTGTGTTGAATATACACGGATCTTATAAAACCATTTATTTCATTCTGTCTGTCCCCTAGGATTTGGGATAACTTGCTTTTTTTTTAAATCAAGATCTGTCTCTAAGTTAGTGTTTTCAGGCTCTAGTATAATATAAAAAATAAAAAATGATGAATGATGTCCTTTATGTTTCTTATATACACGAAGCATTTGATAACACAATGATCATGAAAATAATTCATCTAGATGAAGCAGATGAGGCCCAATTGCTAATTACACCTGCCAACTAAAGTACCTTTTCCAGCCTCACCCAAGCTCTTAAAAGAAGCTGCAATACTCTCTTTCACACAGCAGAACACCATTCATGGTAATTTTGCTGTGCTATAAAAAATAAAAAAATAATAATTATAATAAAATAATTCATAAAACTTCTCTTGTGGTGTAAACTTCTAGTCTAAATGTTAGCAAAAAGCCATCAGAATGTCGAAATTCAAGTATTTGGCCAGTTCTACATAAAGCCTGAATCCTTCCTTGCTTGCCTTTATTTCACTCTACCACCCTGCTAACGCCACCCGTCACTGACTGCTCCCCATGCCATCAGTCCCTCCAGTCCGAGTTGCTAGGCACTTCTTTCTGACTCATCTCTTACCCTGATCTCCCAGCTCTGAAAATGCTAAGCCTTGACTTTTATCAATTACTTCTGTAGAAAAACAAGACATACAAGAGATGACTAATCCAACCATTTGAACACCAAGAGGAGAACATCCATATTCTAACATTGACCTAGCAGAGTTTCTTTCTGCCTAATCCTGCCTCTCGGGAGTTGTGGATAATTTACAGTTAGAGGGCCACAAGCTAGCCTCTGGTTTCCTACAGAAAAAAAACATTATCTACTGCCTCCCCTACTTCTCCCCAGGCACGTTGCTTCCCATGTTATAGCTCCAATTGCCACTCTGAATTTTAAATCCCATAATGGTGTACTTTTTCTGTGCAGCATTTTGGTATAGACTGACTCATGTAGGGATTTGTTATTCAGTGCTCTGCAATACAGTCTGCACTTCTGCTCACTGCACACTTCCAAAAGTTTCCTTCAATTGCTATTTAAGTCACTTTATATTTGCTGCCCTTACACCGTCAGTACTCACGCTGATGAACAAATAAAATCTCTTGGCATGTGCTTTACACAGTTCTTAATCTTTCAGAAGACAAGTAGGGTGATGCTTGATGCTTAAGACAGAACTTGATCCATTTCACAGAAAACCTTCCACTTGTCCACTGCAGTATTTTCAAGAAAACACCACTAGCTGCTCCCATATAAACACCTCCTGTATATGCCATATCCTCAACGCTTATCTCAAGGATAAGTTATGAAATAGTATTTTCCACTTGATTCCTTAAAAATTTAAAGTGGGCAAAGATAACACCACCATGGCATTCCACTCAGTCACACAATACTGAAATATCTCCGAGACACTCTTCAACACATACCAGGCTAGAATAAATATACATAAAGAATTAAAGAGTAAAAGAAAACATGGGTTGACTAGATCAGCGTATTAAGTTGTATGTGATATGCCCGACTTCCTCATTCTTACTTTAATCCAGTATTGTTTATATAAAACGTAAAGCAAGGAGTAAGAGTTGTAACATTCAGATCCCTCGCTGTTTACATATTCCAAAGAAAGAATTAATGACATCTGACACATTCAGAAAATTTGGATTTAGATTGTGTCTTAAATTTTGGCAAATACTGAACATATTTGGAGATAGGATCAGACCCATTTCTAGCAGCATGTTTTTCCTATCAGAACTCATTTTGCTCCTTTATTTCATAGGAGACACGCCTTTTCCAGTTTCCATCTCACAAAGTATACTGTAGGAAACTGTGATAAGCAGCAGCTATCTTTTGTTAAATTAATGGTTGCATAGTACACGGAACAATAGTTTCTACAGTTTACAGAAAAGTCACCATTCTGAAATACCAGTTCAAAGACTTTCAAAGGATTAGGCAATAAGCACTGCCTACCCACTTTACCATAAATACTGCAATTTCTGTGGACTCTGTAATGACAGAGCTCGGTCATGACAGCAGCGACGGGCTGCCCCACCTCACCTGGCCGGTACGGCGTGTTCCTGGCCGGTGTCACACTGCCACGTTTATTGTACCTGCGCTCCCCTCTTCCCGCCAGACTAACTGCACTCTGGGCCACAGCGGTATTTCAACAGGTTCTTGCATATTCTGTGGAGCTCAAAGGTAAGCCTGAGATGGTTTTTATGCTTATTAGTGGATCTAATTGAAAATCTTTTACATGGTGTTTGAGAAGCCAATCAGTGCTGTTGCATCCATATTCTACTTGAGTGTATTTCTGAGAAAATAATTGAAAACCCCCCCATTTTGTGATTCAAACATTAAAGCAGAGAAGCAGCAACCGTAAACAATTAGTGTTTAACTCAAATTTCTACTTGTCTTTTGTGGGTATTTATGCTCCTTATCAAGCGAGTATAAAATTTCTCTCAGTGTCAGTTCAGAGCCCATTTTAAATTCTGGGAGGGGTGGTGGGGGTAATGGGAAGTATTCTCTGTATGCTACTTCAGACCAAATTTCTGTAAGGACATGTACTGCTACGTTGTTACTGCTTCTGCTCAGTTTGGTTATACTGAAAATGAACGGGAAATACACACTTAGGAAGCTCAGCCAGTGCACTTAGACGTGTCAGGTTGCTAGTAGTAACAGAGGGGAAAAATTAAATTAATTATAGAATACAAGTCATATTTATATTCCTCTTTATAATTCACTAAAACTTTACAAATTATTTTCTCAGTACAAAAATTAAAATACATTTAACTTGAAAATTTAATATTCATTGCTTATTAAATTTATAAGTATGTAATCCTTGGAGAGCGATCCGAATGTTAGAGCAAAGAGCCATGGGAGCAAAAATCCAAACTGTTTCTGGGACCATAATTTGCTATTATTTTATTTCTGAATTCTAGAAGATAAATTTTCTATATCTTGCTTTGTATCTGCTCTGTCTATTTTTAGATCACTTATGTAAAGGTAAAAATAATCTGCTTTATGAGGCTTAAAAAGTATATTAAGTGTGAAAGCTCTATAAATATGGACATGCTACTCCAGACCACAAGAAACAAAGAAGTGTCATTAATAATTTGCTCATCATGTCATCGTTTACTACATAAAGTACTTTCTAACCACTACTGCAAGGGAGGGAAACAGCTCCAGGTTCAATTTATTGAAATGTATAAGAATATTCTCTGAATTTATACTTCTGAAGACTCTATTATCTATCCAAAAGAAGTTGAAATTATTATTTTCTTGACAGTTGCAGAGGTTTTGCAGACATTACACCTATAACTAACTGGCAGGTGCCAGGTTGTGTTCAGAAAATACATGTTGCAATTATTTTATCATGCCAAAAATCTATTTAAAAATATTTAATATACCAGTGGATATACGTTTATGTGAAAATCAACATATAAGAATTTATTTGGACATTTTTTTCTGTGTTGCAAAAATATTCAGCGCAAATCCGAGCAGTTTAAGGAAAACACAAAGCCAGGTGCAATATCATTGCAACCTTCACGGTGAAGTCCACAGACCCAGGGCAGGTTGATTTGAATGGGACCAGGGCTTCACCCAGAGCATAGGTGAGAAGATGCACATGTATGAACACTAGTAACTTCCTATCGAATACTTTCTGCCATAAAGCAACTTTATTAATAACAGAATGACAGGGATTTTTGTAGCCTTTTTTCAATTTGCTTTGATTAAAATAGAGAAGTCTGTATGATATAGAACCACAGCCTCCTTGACGTGGCTGCAGCTACATACTGGGCTACACATTTCCCAGTACAATCAGTGTACACCCAGGTTCGCACTGGAGGGCCATTTTTACAGGAAATTGCATTCACATCTTGGTGAATTCCTCAAATAGGGGCCACTGTGTCTCTACATAAAGCCATACAACAAAGGAGAAATTTTAGCCTTCCCCTTTTCGGGGTTGGCTTTCTTTTATACCCAGCTATCATAGCTCTCAGATGAAATTTGACTTTTAACAGCACAGAAACAAATGCAGAGTGCAAAATCCACTGACAAAACACAGTGGTGACCATCCCATGTAAAAACCTAATTCTTCATGATAAAAAAGCTAATCTAGGTAACTGAACTGCAGCCTAACCCCATACCGATGTTTCTTCTCCAGGCTACGCCTACTGCACTGATTTCCACTGAGCTGGTAGTAATGTGAATACCAGCAAACCAAAAAGAGAGACCTTTCTTTTTCGTTAATAATCTGTTCATAGCTTCCTTAAGCACTTACTTGACCAGCTAATTTAAGGTTTGGGCTCTTCTGCAAGGTTGGCTGATCTATAGCACTGCTTTACTGCAATAGCACTACTTGCATATTAAGCTCTAAAGGCAACAAGTGTCTTTGAAGAACCTCAGTGTTTTTCTAAACCATATGAACATCAATGTTGCACTAGAAAAAGAAGAGTTAATTATTACACACAAAAGGATTTCCAGGAAGCAGTTCATCACAGCCTGAGAACTACAGTACACAACCTTCAAAACAGGGAGGTTTCTTCTCTTCCTTCATGAAGAAGATTACGCAAGTAAGTCAATCAGAAAAAACAACAAAGAATTTGTTCAGCAAGGATATTGACTCCTTTGTACAGTGTTCCACAAAATAAAATTACAGTTAAAGTCAATTGAATGTCAATTCCCTATGCAGTATAGTTACAGTGAAGGATAATGTTACATACAAAGAAACTAACCTGTGAAAATGCACAATTGAAAGAAAAAAACCCCACAAACCAAAGACCAAAACCAGCCCTCAGCCCCTCCCCGCCCAGAAAAAACCCAAACAAACCACCCATAGGAAAAAGCACAAGCCAGTAGGAGGGGAGGCTGAATATGAAAGAAATATTTTTCCAGGTTGCTATCTGAAGAAGGGAGATATACAAGTACCCACACACATAGACACCTAATTAATGAACAGTGCTGAAGATGTAACTTATTATACTTTTTATTGTGCTGTCACATGAGAGGTTATGTGTGGGAGTTAAAAACTGCATGATTTCAATCTGTCTCATAAACAGAAAAAACACCCCCCCACCCCCAAACCCCACGGACATACTGAACAGCATACCTGCTACAATCATGTGACTTCAAGATGGGTTTTTCTCATCCTCCTCAACCTAACATTTGAAAAATTAATGCATAATATACAGGCTAAAGTTTCCTATAGGAAAAGAATTTTCCACACAAATTCAGCATCATCCATAACCCCTGGACTGATCAGGCTTTCAGTTTGCTCCTGGCAGCAATCATATGAAAATCACTGCTCAGGGTCACAAAACGTTATCCATCAACTTCCAGGGCTAATTGTAACAATCATATTTCTTCGCAACAGAGCATAACTCTTAGCATACTCTTGGAGTTTTTGCCTGCCCAGAAAACATTGCCTCGAGCATGCCATCCACACATGTATCATTACCTCATTCTATAGCAAAGTAGTTTTGAATTATTCCCCTCTGAGTATGAGGCCTGTCTACAGAACCATTGAATTTTTTTGTGCAAAAAGCTTTTGCTGATGATCAATATTGTTTTCGGTCATTCTTTAGGTCATTAGCATGCAGGGACGAAAAGTTTTCAGCGTCAATGTGTGATAAGCTAGTGAGATTTCTGTATTTTTTTACCAGCTTATTTGGGTCTTAACTGAGTAGCTTTATTTTTGGAAAACAAAATAATAGACAAAAGTTAATTTCTTGCAGGTTCTGGATATAATAAAAGAAACTTTGAAGTCAACACCATGCAACCCTCCTGTGGAATGATTTTCATTTTTCTGCTTGTAAGGCTGCAATGGAACACAAGCAATACTGAGGCCAGAAAAGTAAATGAAATTAAAAATGGAAATAGCTCAGTTACAGATAACTATCAGTCTACAGTGCAACCAACTTCACAGAGTTTTGTCCTGCCTATGACTACTGCCATAAATCCTTCTACCAGCAGTCATGCTGCACCAACAACTGCCAGTGTCAAAGAAAACGTAACAAAAAGAACAGAGATGAGCAGTTGGCCAAACAGCACACCCCCGAGATCCACTGGTGGCATCGCTTTATCTTCAAATGTCACCATGGTATCAACGGATGGGATAAATAACTCTACCACAAACTTCAACAGCATCCCAATGTCGTCAGCGCCATTCACAACAATGGGTGACTTTTCTGGAGTGACCAAGAATGCTGCAGCTACTTCTGCTTCCACAGTGACACCAAGCAACTCCAGAGTCACCTACAGCACCCCTTGGGCTGCAGGGCTCCCCAGTGATAACTCTTTGGTCAACCCCACCACATTGGTCCCCACTGGGAGCACTCTGACATCACCCACGGTGAAGCAGGACAGTCCCACACCCAGTATCAACCCCATTCAGCAGACAACAGAGCTGAATCATAATTTCAGCAACCTTTCCACTGCATCGTATAATTCAAAAGATGCCAATGAAGGTAAGTATCTAACCAAAGTCCAAATGGTTTAATAAAATTATAATATTGAAATAAAATATTTTTTTAATGGAACAGGAGGCTTTATAAGATGTGTGAATCAATAGGTAACCTACTATAGACTAAAACTAAAATTCACCCAAAATAATAATAAAAAAAGAATGAAATTATTTGCTGTTTACTTGTTTATCACTTCCAAGAGTGGGGGAATCTAATGACAGGTACTGACCATTTACACTGGAGCAGACCTTCAAAGCAGATGTGTCAAAATAACACTCCAATTTATTTAAGTTCAGAAACTTTCGTGACCAAAGATGACTTCTTATAAATACTTC
The DNA here is from genome assembly GCF_000699245.1 of Pterocles gutturalis. Classification (NCBI taxonomy): domain Eukaryota; kingdom Metazoa; phylum Chordata; class Aves; order Pterocliformes; family Pteroclidae; genus Pterocles; species Pterocles gutturalis. The sequence goes on along the minus strand of NW_010099908.1, from coordinate 47,928 downwards.
CAAAGGAATTACTCATTGTGCATTTAATTATCAAGTTAAGTATGCGTGGGAAAACAATGGAGTATAAAACTGTCACGGCACTTTTCTATCCTGCTGCTCTGAATCAGGTCTTCAGGAAAAGAAAAGGACAGATTAGAAGAGACAGTAATTTTTTGCCATTAATTAGCTTTCAAGCTTTTAACACAGGACTGACACAGGCTTATCCATCATATTCAGTAGAGTACATTTTGTACCAAGAACTGAAGGAGCATCACACTTTCATGTTTCCCATCATAGTTCCAATAATTACAATGTTCCCTGATTTTTAGATAATGTGACTGAAAAGGAAGGGGGGCGAGAGAGCAAGTTCAGTTCCAAGAAAAACAGAATACTTTGAAGAAAAGTTGTATGAAATCTGAGGAAAATCCTGGAGGAATGCAGTTTTCTGCTAACTGAACAGGTGCAGAAAGCATTAGGGGATTTCTTACCTCGCATACTCAAAAACTGATACTCTGAAATGTAATCACGTTAAATTCAGAGGCTGCAATTTTAACTGCTGGCTTAAATGCTTACAAATAATTGCATTCAAAGAGTGTTTACTGCTTATTTCTTTAAATAAAAGGATAGTGGTTGTTTCTGTAATTAAACCTGGAAACTTTTTATCTTACTAAAACTCATTTAGCCTGCTTTTTTTCAAACCCTAGTTATTCCCTTCAAAGTCAAGGATGGAGATGTCTATTTTCTTTTACAAAGGCAGAGTTTCCGCAGAGAGGCTGGTTTAGTCATAGCCTGCACAGTGTTTCAGATCCTTGGTGAAAAGTCTCACTCCACAAAGCCCTCGAATGCTATAAACAGAGAGTGAAGTATCTGATTTTACAGATTTATTATTCTCATTCAACTGTCTCTTCTTTTTTTCTCTCTCTCGTAGACAAAACCAACAATGGAGGAGTAATAGTTGGTGTCATTGTAGGAACCATTTTGGGATCTATATTAATTGGTCTGACTGGATATTTTATATGTGGTAAGAAAAGCTCTGAGCCATTTTCCCACAGACGGCTTTATGATGACACAAGGAATGACCCAGGTAAAGAATACCACAAGTGTTTTGCATAAGAATGTTTTTTATTTCTGCACAGAGCTGCTTAAATAATCTGGTCTTATTGAATTATTAGCAATTATATTATTGACTCCAGTCAAACTAGTTTTCAACTGACAGTACTTCATTATTTTTAAATTTAGCTTAATCCATACTCCCCCTAACTCTATGTCTCCTCCTTACAAGTTATTTTTTTAACCTCTGAAATATCAGGAAATATCGTAACACGTATGAGTGAACCTATTCAAAGAACTGAGGGCGAGTTCAAAACTACAGCTCAAAAGCTCTCCCAAACTTTGATTAACTGAAAAAAGCTAGATTCCTTACCCATCCAACTTCAGTTACTAAATAAGGGATGAATATAAATCTGGTTTTAGGAGTAAAAATATTTTTAAGAGGTTGAAAAATAAATCTCTTTTGTCTTCTCCATGAATATGTATAAACTTATATAAAAGTGTAATCACACAGTCTCCAAACATTTGTATCATGCCCCTGGACTTTATTTTTAAACATTTAAATGAACAGTGAGAGGCTAAACACACTTTTTCTCTCATATAAAATCAAATCAAAACAGAACTCTGGCAATACGCCCTTCCTGGCTTAAATACAAGAGCTGAAAACTGCCAGAACGTCAGACTAGGAACTAGCTTTGAAAGTCGACCACCCATGTAGTGCCGAACAGGCGTTACCGGGAGGACATGAATTCTCTCCAGAAGATCATGAATCAGGACCTTCAGCTTTTGTTCCCCCATACGTAAGAAAGATATTAACTGGATTTAGCTGTGAGGGACTGCTGAACTAAACCGTGAGGTACCCAGCATATGGGGATAAGAAGCTTTCAAGCAATATATAAAAAATAATTACGTCATCCTTTCAGTTCTCCACTTAGACAACTCACTCGGACCATATGATGCAAACTTTGCATGTGCGTCAGACGACAAAACCAGCGCAGCGGACAAGGCAGAGGGAGACAACACAGGGTGCCCATCCGACAGCATTCCTATGGATGACATGACACCATCCCACCATTCACCATAACGTTTGCTTCTTCACCTGTTATCTACATGCTTTCATTTTTTTCCAAAACGACCTGGCAGCTGTTATCTTACAGCCATTACTGTGCACACAAATTTTTGGAGAGCAAGGGGGAAATCTCAATATACACTGACACGCAACAGGCAGGGCCCAGTAGCAGAGCATCACTCTTCTACTTTGTAATTACCTATAGCTTTCCTGGAAGAATATCATAATCGGTTTCTCAGAAATAATATAGACGAATAGCATCCAGGTAAAATTCTGCCTTGTGTAACTTTGGTGAAGAATGCAGACATCATGAAAGAGCAAAATTTGACTAGTCCTGCAATGATATTTTAGCATCAATACAAAAAAAAATCCCAAATCTAACTACCTTGAGGTGAAATTATTCTCTCCAAATGTAATTTCCATCTGATAAATGACTCAGGGCATTGTTTCCCCTCTTCACATTTGTACCTTCCTCAGTGAATATGACAAAAAGAATCAGATCTACCTGGTTTACCCAGAGGTTGAAGTTTGCTGGGGAGAATGGAACCACTGAGTAACACAGACTACATTTAACCTTTGGCTATGATGATACAGAGTTAAAATCACTATCAAAGGGAAAAAAAAGAAGACAAGCTTCTATTCCTCAATCAAACTGACCTGCTGTTTGCATTGCAGACATTCTAGATCTGTAGAAATGATGCAAAACGTTTTGGCACAGCTTAGATTGAAGAAATACTTAATATGAAAGGAAAGGAATTTGCTATGTATAGAGATATCCTAAAAAGTATGGTTCGGTTTTGTCCAGCTAAAGAGTAAAATTATGTCAGTATAATGCAAATATTTGCATAGTTTATTTGTTTGCAATTACCAGGCATGTCTAAATAGAAAGAAAGAACATGGAAAAGACATAGCTGTAGAGGCACAGAATAAACAAAATAAAATGCAGAGAAAATAACTACTCATATGGCATACATACTTGTTACTATGACTGGTAAAATGCTTTCTGTAGTGTGGAGACTGTAGATCATGTCAATGGAGTTATCTCACTAACCGGCTGTGAACATTGCATTGAGGGTTTATTTGATATGTGAGTAAATGACATGCACACACACACCAGAGAGAAACAAAGGCAGTCACACTGAAGATAATAAACCAGGTATTTATTTCAAAGTATTTAACAGATTAAAGAATTGAGTGCGTACGTGCAGTGTTACCATCCCTACAGGGTTCAGTCGCAAAAACAGCACACTTCCCATCAAAACCAGAACCTGACTTTTCACATTGTGTCCAGCACATTGGATAGCAGACTGAAAATCCGAGACACATTCACCTGTATTAGGTGAGGGTATCACTCTGCTGCTTAAAATTAAGAAAAAAATTGATTCAGCTTTCATCTTCCTTAGCACATATTTTGCCATCTTTCTTGATAATGGTAAAGCAGTATCATAAGACCAAAATTGCTCCTTACACTTGAACCTGGCCTCAGTTGAAAATGGAAAGAGCTCTCTCTAAGTAGAGCTCAAACACAGAGATGAAGAGCTGCTAAGAAGCTATCAGAGCTGTCTAAATTGGTAACCATTTAACCAAGTGCAATGTGTTTTAAGAATTTATGAAACTAATTATTTGTAATTGTAAGGCTATTACAGCATGATTAGGAGCCAATGAAGAAATATCACCAAAGAAAGCAAAGTGCTTCAGTTATATTTATATTGTGTTAATTTTTAACAATCCAATTAGGATTTTTGTATGTACGTGCACGTGCTTATGTTGTCTATGTATCTCCTTGATGTTCTGTTGTTGTTTGCATTTTTTTTTGTTTTTACCAGGCCAGCCTCCAAAATATGTGACTTTTGTTCATCCTTCACTTTAAGTTAGAACCATTAATGCTTATTCATACACGTTACGAAAATAAAGCTGTTGTGTGCCATTTCACTCTTTAAAATTGTAAAACTCTGGCTTGAATTCAGACAGTTGTATGAATGTGAACTGGTGTTACTTTCTTGAGAATTCACACTGACAAACATTTACACTATCAAAATTAAATATCTCCTGTCCTAATACCAGTCTTCCCTACCTTCCAGCAGCAAAATACTATTAGCTTCAGTGAAAGTTAATTCTATCAAGCGTTTCATGCTGGAACCATTACATCTGTCTTGTATGGCATTATTAGACTGACCTTCAAAGATAGGGAAGACTGTTCTAGGTAACTCCTGTTCAACAGTGGCCTCTGTGGATATCACTCTGCCTGGCTTTGTGCCCCATGATATGATGTGTGTGATGTCAGAGTGAACATAATGAGATACTCAGACTCAGAATTTGAATAGAAATAGTTAAATTGCTGTAAGCACTTACCATCAAATCTTTCCTATACTTCCCTCAATTATCTCCCACAAAAACATTCTCACTTATTCTCTAAGAATTCTCTACAAGATGTGATTTTTATATTGACTCCAGATCAGTACATTAACCTACATGTTCATGTCTAAAAAGACTTCTGCCTGCATAATACAAAATTCAGGCTTAAAGACATTTAAAACACTACAGACAGTCATTACATTAATGATAAAAGGTATTATTTTCACCCACTACTAGCATAGAAATTGAAGTTGATGAAAACAGGGGAAAAAAATTTTTGTGTGACGAAATAATAATCCTTCTTTAAATTTTATCAAGAGCTATAATCTCCCTTTACTCAGTAATCATATAAAAGAATCACATGAACTAAAAGTACAAAACAAATAAAAATGTACTTACCCCAAATTGCCATGAAAATAGCAAAGAAGACGGTCCCTCCATTATCAAACAAATGTGTAACCTGAAGAGCAAACAAATACATCAAGAACAAATAATATTGCTATCTTATCTTTTGCCCCAAAGAATCCCAGTGTACAGCACTGGTGGCAGAAACTAAAAGCTAAGCATCCTAATAAGAAGTCCTACTTGCACGTTTCTTCTACCAAGGTTTGTCCCATTCTGCCTTACAGTATAACTTGAACTCTAGTTTTCCAGACTGTCACTTCACGTATCTCCAGCCCATTTGTTTCACAGACACTAAGAGCAGCTCTGTCCGTGTCCAGACAGGCTAAAAATTCCTCCAGAGTCCTTCTCATACGCTCAGTGAAATTTAACCTCAACATTTTCTATTTTAAAGTTTTTATAAGCTTAAATAACTTCCATCCTTTCACTTTTCTTTCTCTGTATGTTACTTAGTTAATAATGTCCCTTTCGATTCCACTTTCTTCTTCTCCCAATTACCCTGCAATTCTTGCAGGTAAGAATAGTATATATTCCTTTTTATCCAGACATCTCAGCTCCCAAATTGTTGAAATATTCTCCTTCTTAAAAGCCTAGTGCCCCTAAACTCCAACCAACATTAAATAAATTCTAAATACCACTCCCCCCCAAACATAATTCTAATTTGTGCACTTAATTTATCGTCATGAATGCTCTCCTTTTTGTTGGATTTATCACTTCTTAGTCTTTGTTATAAGATTCTTCAGGCAGAAAAGATATCCTGCTGCAAAGTCCAAGGCTTATCAATACAAAATAAGTAATAATTAGGTTTTGCATGCCCATAGATCACTCTAAAGTGTCTGAATCTGATGTCTCACTTATTAAGAAAACATCACAAATTATATTGCAAAAATCCAGAAATTCTACCATTGAAGCCTTAATATGAAATAGTAGTTAGGAAGCTGAAATTAAGGTCAATGTACTTCCAATAGATTTAAGGTTGCCAATTTATAGCTATGTAATTTATCCAGGGAAAATTGGCCTCCATTTCTTCTAATGAAAGGTGGTTTAAGATGTTGCTGAGCATTAGTAAGCAAAGCACAAATTCCTATTTGAAAGAAAAGCACAAATCATTATAAAATAATAGTACAAATCAACTAACCATCAACAGCCATAGGTTAGAAAGAGGGTCTGAAGAGAGAGGAAAAATAGAAATGAAAAAGTGCTGCAAATGGCTTTGATATGTATCATCCTAAACCATCCAGAAAATTCATGGTGATTTCCCACTCTTGCAAATAAAAAGAGAACATCTTAAAACAGAATATTACTGAAAAGACTTTACTTTAATTGGTGCTGACTCTACTGCTGACTTAACGACCAATTTTAAAGTTTTTATCATTAAAAGAAACCTGTCTTTAGGCTGATGGAAGGGTGCAGATAACCAGATTCAATTTTGCTGTACTGTGATATTCTCTTACAACTGAAGTTAC
>NW_010099908.1:14075-41576 GCF_000699245.1 Pterocles gutturalis | reverse complement strand
CAGGAATATGGGATGCTGGGTCTAACAGCCTGCCTCGGGCAGGTTACCTAACCCGCTCCTGCAAGAGCTGCCTGCTGCAAGAACTCATCCTGCTGACAGATTCTCATTCTTGTAGATAAGGCTGGCATTATTGTTCCTCCCTCACAAATTAAGAAAACTAAGTCAGGAAAGCAGAAAAAGTTAATAGGAGAATTTATTAAAAACACATATATTTTATCTGTATGTCAGTTCTGTTTCTCTTTTCTTAAGGTTCTGAAATGGGAATTGATTATTTGGTATTGGATATCAATAAATCCAGTATGTCCCCTGCATGAATCATACAGTGGGATCAACTGTACATACAAATATGTCTTTTGCTTTATTTTTATTTTGCTTCCATAAAGGAAAACACAAACACAATGGGTATGACACTGAAAATGTAAGAGGTGAACAAAAGCAGTTCAATAAATAACATTTAACAATAAATAACAATAAATAACATTTTCAGTTTTGAGTGTAGATCTGTGTGAGGATGTTATTTTGGATATTCTGCTCAGCAGAGTGCATCTTTCCAAGGAAATACAAAATGAACCAAACATACAAACCTAACCCAGCAGAATGAATGTTGCTAAAAGTAGATGATATGTATCTGTCTCCCAATCTACCATTGTCTTTATAAAAAGTATTTGAGTGACAGTCTTTCAGCACCACACTCAGAATTAAGATTTGACTGTCTTAAAGGTTAAATGTGCAGTCTGACAGTCTGAGCTGACCAGAGGTGAAACATTGTAAGACTCGGTGCTAGTCAGCCAGCGCACCTGACCGATGTCATCATCATATAAGACTTCAGACACTTCAAATCCACCCTGAATCCACACCCTGCCCTGGGGCCTGAGGACAAGCTGTGCTGGGTGTGGGACCAGCCCAGAGAGCCCTCGTGCACCTCGATAAACACCCACAGATCAAAGAGTCCATTCAATGCGGATGAGAATGACAGCCTGGGCATTCAGCAATTCAGATTACAGCTCAAGTATTACCTGCCTTTCCCTTAAATTATCAACTGCATTTCAGTGTGGCATTTTTAAATGGAAATGGAATAAAGAGGGAGGGGATGAAAGAAATGGGAACAAGAAGGAAAGGGCATCTTTTGTATTTTGTCTCCAGCTTTACAGAAAACTTGGCAGAAAAAAAACACATTTGAAGTATATTATTTTTCTGGCATTAAGTTTGTTCTGTCTGAAGTGCTCTTCTATGGGGAAACTTGGCAGATACTTAATGAAAGAAACCCTGACAGCAGTTTTAATAACATGAAATATGAGCACAAGGCCTTGTATAAATGCGGCAGGTCCCATGACTTAGGAGGTTTGGGGAGATAAACTTCACTTAAAGGAACTCACTCTTCCTAATTAACTCAGTGCTTATGTACTCGTATACAATGAGCTATTCAAATGAATAAAGATTAAAACACGTATTCCAGAATAAGGGCACTGATTCCTGGAATAAATCAGGGATAGTGTCCTTGCATATCATCTCTTCGGTTGTGTGCAATAGCTTCCCTTCCCTTGGCTGTGTGCAAGGAAGACAGAGAAATAAGTTATGTTCCCACAACAGCCAGAGGGGAACACTTAGAGGCTTCATCTCAGGAGCAAGAAAGCAAGCAAGAAATGCCATTTTCTTTTTCCAGAGAGCACATGTGATACTTTATTTTTAAATATATTAGTTCCAGTTACTGATATTACTAACAGTGCTTCAGAAAGTACAAAGGAACAATTGATTTGAAAACAGATTGCAGTTTTCTAAAATTACAGATTGCTTTCATTCACTAATTTGGGTGCAGATACAGTTGCAGTGCTGACACACATTAGGGTATGCACGGCTCAAGTCGAGCAACGTGGTGGCCCTCAGCAGGATCACAACCCCTGCTGGAAACCAGAGGCTTCCCAGCAAGAGGGTAATGAGTGAAGCTGCAGTGAACTTTTCTTTAGAGACAACACAGTGAATGAAGGCATTACGGTTATAACCTCAGAATTATAAAAAGCCTTATTGAGCTTTTTTTTTTTCAGTTTGCCATTCAAGTGGCCAGATGGTAATCCTACTCTTCCCTAAAGAGAAGTCTCTCTCTCCCCTACTCGGGGGAGATTCAGAAGAGGCAAATCCTGAAAGGAGATAATTTTGGGTTGTTTTCTGTGTTCCAGTCTAAGGTTGATCAGTTTTTCAGAGCAAAAGTATTGGCAGGAAATGTTGGGAGCTTACATGAATTTCCATAATATCTGCAGACGCCAGAAAAGGCTGCCTGCGAAGATGGAATGAGTGGTTACTGCTTGTCTTCCCTGTCTGTCATCTGAGTTTGTTTCAGTGGGACTGGTTTGAAAATACATGGAAGTATGGATGAGCTGCCACATTTTTTCTGCTGCAATTAATATTCCACAATTATTAAAATGTGAAATCTGCACGATTTAAGCAAGGATCTTAGTGTAAATACAAATAAGACAAAAACTGCTTCTTGTTAACAGCACATGTCAAAATAACAGGAGCTAAATTTAAAGGGATGCCACAATGACAAATGTTTTATTCAGCATTGGTCCTATGTATTCCAAATTTTGAAATCTAAGACAAAAATTTATTTCTCTTTCACATTGCCGCAGTGTTGTTTTAATGTCACGGCCCAGAGACGATCACATTTTATAAGCACAGGCTTCTGAGCAAGATTTGTCTTATGGGCCAAAGAATTCCAAAAAAAATGCCAAGGCTGCTTTTCCAGCATTATGAACATACCACACATCAAAATATATTTCTTGCTTGAAAGGACTGAATGTGTACAGAAGTACTTGTGATTATTTAAGTCTGAAAGACAGCTTCTTGTAGCAGAATGTTTAGTTGTGTAAAATCTTTGCAGACAGAGCAAAGCCCATTACAGGCACATTATGCTAGAGAATTCCATTAGGAGAAGCAGAAATTCTATTACAAAATAAGCAAGGGAAACAGAGTAAGAAGTTAATTATAGGGGAAAGCAGGAAAAACCTTGCCAGAAAGTTTTGTTACTCAGGGGACATGATAAATTGATGAAAATAATAAGGATTTAGGAAGCAAATGCTCACAGAAAGTAAAACAAATTTCAGGAAAATCTCTAATCCAATTTCAGAGCATCCCCTTATTGGAAACATGAATTACAAAGGCTGAAAAAAATCTCTGAAGAGAAACAACATGTTTTGCAAGAATCTTTTCTGATACAAGGACAGACACTACACAGTGAGAGGGGATCTTTAGACAAAAATTATCTTGATAGCAATAAGACAATAATTACCTTGGCGTATATGCAGCTTTCATTGAGTTTTTGTAGTGTGCAATTGCGTTCACACATAGGGCACATGATGGTTTCATTTGCCTCGCAGATCTCTTTGCTTTAGTATGAGACAGGAAAAGAAGGGTTAAAAAAAGGCTTTCAGCATTCTTAAGATTTTCTGAGGTTAAGCTGTTTGTGGTCTCTATTTGTTACCAGTATGCCTACATCACAAAACTGGCTCAATAAAATAAATTAAAAGTGAATGTTTGGCTTGAAAAGCCTAATCCCAAAGCAGTAACCTGAAAACTATGAGCCCTAGAGTAGTATGAAGTATTTTTGGGCACCATGCTACACTTCTCACACTTGCGAATATCCCATCCTCTCCCATATATCACAAAGAGAAGAACAAAACATTGTTCACTACCTTAAAACCCATTTACTGCGTATTTTTCTAAGTGATGGAGAAGATACCAAACATTAAGAGAATGGACATTGTGGGTATAACTACACTGATTTCAATTAACTTATCCCAGTTTACATCAGCTGGATGTCTGTTCCAGAGGATGATCACATGTATACTTAGATCAGTCTGTTACATGTAAAAATCCATTGACAGGGATTTCTGGCAGTAGTATTGCAAGTCTTTGGATTTTTATTTCCTACAGAAAATATGTATAGGGCTACTAAAAAAAAAAAACCACTTTAATATCCTAACTTTGGGGAAAAAAATCTTCAAACCACATTCTACTGCCTAAAGATCCTAAGACTGAGGAAGATGCAGTCACTGCCTTCATTGAAATCATTCACTTTTAAAATGCAATTTCATAATTAAGTGTCTTGTCAAAGGCAAATCAGAGTTAACAGAAGTGCAAAAATGAATTTTAAGGTAAATTTTAACTGCAGTGAGTAAGCTTCCTAAAGAACCTCAGCAATTGCATTTCCCTGTCCTTTAGCAATGTTGATGTGCCTGAAATGATCCTATGACACACTAGGAAAGCAGCAGTATAAACAAATGCCAGGAAATCTCTACTGATTTGTTTTAATAAACATCATGCTTTCACTGTCCTCCTCATAAAAGCTGAACTTAGAGTTCTAATACTGCATGGAAGATTAGGCTTATTTCCAAATGAGTGCATCTATTAAATCCTGTCTGACATAACAGTAAATAGAAATAAAAGGGTCCGGTTGCCCAGATGTCACTTTTACAATCTTCGGTCATACTTCACATAACATCAGAATCACTAATGCACTGAAACCTACAACATTATGTGGACCTGGCAAAGAAATTGCTCTACATAACCCTTAAGTCAGAATGAGCACAGCCAGTCATTTCAGAGTTGCAGAGTAACAGAAATTTTATAGTGTGTCACATCAGAGTTTTCTTGCTTGCATTTTCATTCAAATGATTAAGCAGAGAAAATAATATTTCAACAGTATGTTATAAAGGTTTGGCAATAATACAAGCTGTTGTCAAATATAAGGCCAATTGTACTGGACTTTGAATTTAAAGTCAACATTATAAATGTTAGATTTTCTGTATTATATATCTTGAGTTAAAATCTTTATTTGGTTTTAGTAACATGAAATTTCACAAAATTATACTCACAGTGATAGGCCACATACTTTGACACTACTCTGCAAAGGCAATAACATTTGTGACCCAAGTGTTTGTGACAGGTGTCATGTTAACTGTTACTGCAACTCAAATCTTCAGTATAACAGAGCCAAATGAGCTTGTTTACACTGTCCTCACATAAATATGAAATATATATATATATATCACATATATTTACATATATATACAGATACACATATATTCATATATATGTACACATACATATATATTTATACAGCAGGCAGGGACTGACGGCTCCATGCCAGGCTGGGATGGGGTCCTGGCACAGGCTGATGTGTATATATATAAATATATTGTTATACATATATAAAAAGAGCCACCAGGTACCACGACTGACCCCGAGCATGGCACAGAGGCAGGCACTTTTACAAGTCATAAACTAGTTCTTAGGTGTGACATCGTTCTGCATAACCCTCGAGTTATTGCTGTGCAAAACCTGTTGCTGGCTCTGCAAGCAACGTTTGGTTCTACAGTAATGTATGCTCGTCTATTTGCTTATTCCTCCTCTGCTGGGACTGCGCTGGACCTCAGTGGAGAAAGCAGCAACCGATCGTTTTCTGCCTGCAGCCGCTAGAGGGGGGCTCAGGGCAGCTGCCTGCGCCGGAGAGGCGAAGGGACATCACTGAGGAGGGCAGGCTTCTGCAAAAATTACGGGATCAGCCAAGAAGTTCAGATTTTGTGGTACACAATACAGATGAAAAATACGGGGTTTTGACTGAATTTATCATACCCTAACACCCGCTGATTCCTAGTAACAGGATGAGACCTGTTTCATGTGAAGTAGTGTTATACTGAATAATACTGAATCTGGGCCAATGGGGCAGTTATGACATTGCCATAATGCCCTGGCACTAGGTTTAAATTCCTAACTGCCACTGGGTTTCCTGTGTCTAGATTTTGTCAGAATAACATACTCGACTCCATGTCTTCCTGATGGCTGCTGAACGTTGCGTTTGCCTACTGAGATAGCTGCAGTGCTCAAAATCAAGTTATCTATTTTCAAAATGTTATAGATGTTTATCTAGCAGTTTTCTTTAAATGACTGCAGAAACCCTAGATAAATAATCTCACAGTCCCAGAATATGGCAAGAATAAGAACATTCAGGTTGTGCAGTCTGTGTGCCTGCTAATGGGTGACTCCTGCCTGCTCTAGGTAGGATGTTTCTGTCTAACCCTCACTAACCTCTTCCAGGCTAAGTGAGCAAACACGACAAGGAGCAGCATCTCTTATCACCGGCCTTTAGAATTGCCTAAGTACACATGGTGATACAGAACACATCTACAGACATTTCATCAGGCCAGTCACAATCAGCTGGAGTTAGTTAAGCTCTGTTCTTGAATACACATCTCACAGTAGGTCTTACTAACTTGGTCATAGCAATGCACTGACACGACAGAATTGTGTCACAACTCACCAGAGGGACTGCACAAGATTCACACCCTCAACGGCAGAGAGGATCTTCTGCCAGAATTAACACACCCAGAATTAACACTACAGATGTGAGGCTGCCACAGAGCACACAGCTCAGGCTTCTGCATTAACCCACCCTCTGTCAGTATTTTGAAATGAACACTGGCTAACGTTAGCCATAATAAATATATAGATACTCCCCTCCCCTTGTAGGCATCTAGGGCTTATATGGTGAATCACTGAACTTTCAGGCTCTTGCTTCTGCAATAGAGTCCAGAGCCTCTGATGGGTATACCCTCGGTGCTCCGTGTACCACAGCATGACACTGAGGCACCCTGGGATGGGACCTAACACAACCAGCCTCCATGGGGAACAAACACAATCTGTATGTTCTGTCTGCAGCGACTCAACAGCAGCCAAGGGGAAAAACTTAGGTCAGGAAAACATGAAAATTAGCTTATCCCTGTGCTTCTGTGATTTATACCCTGCAACACTGTGTGAGTAAGATAACTGTGTCTCTGTTAAAAGAACTAAGCAGGAGGCATATCTCCAAGTCTTCTTGGGAGAAGCACATAATAGCTTACAGTTTGAAAAAAATAAATTCTGAGAAATTCTGCTCTTTCTCTTGGGGAGTGTCAATGCCACATCTTTCTCTTCCAGGACGAGTGCCTGAAATATTAAGCTGTACCCTGATAATAGCAGGTTATGGTCCCTTGTTCACCCCTTGTTCAAACTGTGCCATTGTACATGTGAAGAATACAAAATTCCCAGTTCAACAGTCCTGGTCCCTGTGCTCTAAGAACAGGCTGATCCTCTGCTTTACATCCATTGCATTTTGCAGACATTAATTGTGCAAAACAATCCTAATACAGAGAACAATACCCTAAAGATAGCATAGTTTCCTGGCTGATACATTTATTGCATTTAATTGTATTTAATGCAGTTTGAAGTTGTAAAGTCTCTCAGGAGTTTGCTGTACAAAAGCAAGACTAAAAAAGCCTTAATTACTGTACCGTAGGATGTAATAACGCACTGTGAAATAGAGGAAAAAGACAATTCCATAAAGAAAATGTAAAATGGTCTTGCTCAAAGGCCAAGAAACAACACTTCCTATGAAATCTGACTCCAAGGATACTTATAGCCTAAGCATCCAGCCTGCTTGGAGGAACAGTTGCAATTGTAAGAGCACTGATAACTGTTATGTCTGATGACATCTAATGGAAAACTTTGTGATAAGGATGCATCCTCTGAAACAGTTCCTAAAAACACAGTCAGCACTTAAGCACCCCCATCACTATTTCTAAACTGACAAACCCCTCTCAGAGAAAGATCACAACAGTAGGAATCTGGAAAACTAGCTTCATTTCATGTGGTTGTAATCTCCCTGAAGGTGGGTCTCCTGTCTGCAGCTTACACTGACACAGCTAAGACTTTTGTTAGACTCGAAGTTTGTCACTGTTAACACTGGGAGAATAAAAAGGCATAGACAAAAGCAATCTGAAGTTTAGAACTGTACTACACTCTGGAAGTTACAGGCAAGATGTAAAGAGGGAGTATGTCTGACTGTTTTTTCACCTTGTTAGCCTTGACTGGAATGACCACCACTGCAGTACCTACAACAGTAGAATCAGTATTTGGTGTTTCTCCTTACAGACAGGATGGGAATCACTGTGACGCAGTCGTAAGGGCACTTGCTATGAACGGTATGCATCCAACTTGACGCAAAACAGATACACAGAGTGTACACACTTGACTGAAGAACCCAGTGTTCTGTTTGGTTATTTTTACATGATTATCATATCTGGAAAGCGTTAAGTATAATAATGATCTAAGATGTGTCAGACTGTTCTTAATTTTCAACAGGCTATTACGTTTTTAAATGGGATTTTACCTCACTTGGCTGGAATCCATCGTAAATAATCCATAAAGGAAAACAAAGAGCCCAACGAGGGCAGCAGGGATAAGCATTCCAGTATACCACCCCAACCAGGCAAAATACAGTCCAATTTTTTCACCAAAATATCGCCTATATGAGAAGGAAACACATACATTGTTTAAAGTTAAAACTTATGGTCATCAGCACAGAATTGTCCCATGGCATGTAACGTTCAGTGAAACATTACTTGGCACAATGATTGGTTATGGCTGTCAGATCAGGAATAAAAGTTGACAGCAAGGAAAAATGAATTGTTGGTATTCAGTGTCAAAGATGAGGAAAGTATGAAACCCAATCATCACAATTATTTAACTTCAATGACATATATTTCTCTGCTTTACATCTGGTAATCCATGACTTTAATTATAAGATATATAAACTGACATATAAACACATGGAAATGTAACAATTAGGCTGCAATTTCACTCCACTGGATCTTGTAACTGACTGCCCCTGTGGGTAACAGTCTTTGCTCTCAAAGGTGCTTTCATGAGGGGCAAGTGTCTCTAATCAGCAGAGCACGTTGTGGCTTTGTATTTTAAGTTTCACACTGCAAATTGTCAAGGAGCAGGATCTATGTGTCTTTTATGCAGCCTCATTTTAAATTAACAGCCCTGCACAAAAGACCACCCAGAGAATTCCTGTAAAATGTTGAATAGCTAAATGTTACAGGAAAGCACAAGGAATCTAGCAGTGCGGTTCATGCACTGTTACCAGGTTGTTTGTACACGCTACCCTTCAAAGTACTAATACCTGATTAAATCGAGAGGTTGGTATTTGTACCACATTCCCCACCGTGCCCAACGTTCATATAAGAGGTGTCTGTGATTCTGAGCTCCATGTGTTTTGATGGGATGTCTGCTTTTGTGGCTTCCCTGAAAAACACAAAGAAATGGACGCATATTACTAGGCATTATGGAAAATATATCTAAATTTCTTACATATTTTTGAATGTAATTTTAAATAAGGTGTTCACTATTTTTAATAAATAGGTCTCTTATTATGGCCACCTCTAGGACATGTCATTGGAGCTGAGGTGTAAGCCTGACAGAAGCAATATGGTTCATATGCTTCTGAAATGGCCAGTTTCTCTATGTATGTATACATAGAGATGCAACCATACCAGTACAAGACTATAAAGAATTATTCAGATCTACATGGCTTCAAGTACAGTGTTTCCATTTCACTAATATATGCTTATTTGCATGGTTTCATTTATCTCAATTTTTCAAAATTTTTCAAAATTTGTCACGAGATGTTTGCAGTATCTTTTTTTCTCTCTGAAAAAAAATTCAGGAAATTTCTGGTATGTTAGCTCAGTCCTCCTCTCCTAGACATTTTCTATGACTTTAACTCCCCTTTAAAAGTATAGAAAAACAGTCTTTCTGTGTACATATTTTCTAAGACAATGGCAACAAAAGAACTGGCATTATTTTGAAGCTACACAGGACTCTCAGAGGTATTAAAAGCAAAATGCAGAATCAGTCTGACCCAAAAGGAGTCCTTCTAGGCCTGACTTCATTAACTTAACTGAAATTTTGAAACAGTAGCTTATGCCATAACAAAGGAATGTATACATAAAATGGATATGACAGCATGGTTTTGACAGCCGGAGAAAGTTTCACAGGTTTTTCTGGTAGTATGGCCAGCCTTTCCCTAAAGTCAGTAAAGCACAGCTGAAGCGTTAAAAAATATGTTAAATTATTTATCTAAAATGTGCTTATCTCTATATTCCCAGTATTTAATTATTAATACCATATAAAAAAAATTACTCTCACCAATTTGTAAAGCACAGGTCAGTCCTTTGAAACATGGGACCAAGTCACAATATTCAGCCCAAGCAACCACAGAGTCCACAGCTGCAATTACCAACCTCCTGATCAGCATTTAAAATGACTGAAGATGTGTAGCTTGCCTTTTTCTTTTCAAAACACAAAGATTGTCTAAAAACCCTCTGAAGTCAAACACAAGTTTTTGATTTACTTCTCAGGTTTACTGTCTCCAGTAGACTTTAGCCTACTGAAGAAGATACTATCAAGTAGAACTTATCCAGAACAATTGAGAAAAGACTAAATGGGAAATAATTAACCAGTCTCCCTAACTGTTATCAAGTGCACAAGCTATTAGAAAAACAGAACATTTTGTAGGTGGCAGGCAAAAATAATTTAACAAAACTAATTGGAACAATGTGGAACAACTGATATTCTCATTAAGAACTCCACATGCAATGTCCGGTTCATAAAAATAATTTTAAAAAGGATTATAATATTCTAGTTCAGTAAGAAAATGCTCCAGGAAATTATTATAGTGCTTTATATAAGAAAAATGTTAAAAGCCAATATTAAAGTAAGAGCTATAAATAAAAAAAGTCTCAACAGATTACATAGTGAAATTAAAAGTTTGCAGGACAAAATTAAAGTAGGATCTCAAAACATTAAAGTTTTAATCTAAATATAATGACAAATACAAAATTAACCAGGTTACCTCATGTGGTGGAAATGCTGCTTCATATGTTCCATTATTTAGCAATCTATTAATACCTAAAGAGAAAACAAGCATTCATTCAGATATCATTTCTTTATACACATTTAATTTCCAGCAGTGCAAATTTTCCAGTTGCATATTGAGAAGATAACATAATATTAGATGCTCAGGATGCCACTAAACATAAAAATCATCAATAATCCCTCCAACTGTGTGTGCAGGTGTTGCTGATCCCTTGAGACTTCTGGCTCTGTCAAACTACAGCAACTTACTGAGAGCCAGTGTATGCAATTGTTCTCTCAGGGGCTGGTGCTCATGCCAGATCAAGTGTGAGAAGATAGTTACATTCACGTTGTATTCATCAGAGCAGACGATACAGATTTTATGGGTGACCAGATGATCTGACATACACAGAGTGGTATGGACAGACAATCCTTGAAGCAGCAAAACTCCTGCAGGGTTAAAAGCTAACCTGTCATTATTTTTCAATATAAGCCAGCTGAAGGAGTTTGTATCAGAGCAGTGCTCTTCATCATACTGGCTACAGCATTTTGGATCAGTTCCTAGAGTCTTCCTAAAAACAGATTTGTTGTACTGTCAAAGCACATTATAAAAAATAAATAATAAATAACCATTAACAATTCTACTGAAAAGATTCAGTAGCCTGTAAGAGCACAACCACAGCTAACAGTTTCCCCAAGAAATAAGTACTTATGACGGTTTTCAGATTTGTCCATTCAAATATACAAATTATGGTAACCTAATCTCATAACTAAATTTGACATCAACTTGAAAGGCATTAGATTTGAACCCTTGTTTTCTATGTTTTTCCTACTACTGCTTTTATTCAGAAACTCAAACAACAAACTTCTGTAATTCCTGTCATCTTATTTCATTCTTAATTTAATTCCTGCAAAGAAAATGCGAAATCATACATACATCCCCTGTTCATTGCAAATGAAAATGAATAGTTAGACCTTCTAAAAACAATACTTTAATAGGAGAGCTGATATAAGTGGAATTTAGTCTTCAGGTCAACTATCCCTGAGATTCATGGAGACCTCAAAAAAGTACAGCTCATATTGATTCTGCTGGACTAGAACTGCTGGGTAGTAGCAGAACTTCCAGGACCAGCCCTAGAGAACACTTGACACTTTTCTGAGATATATGCTATCTTTATTGTGGCTCTCAATCGTGTAAAGTTATCACAATGACTCCAATTTATTTTAAAGAATGAGTAATTATGTGAAAAATATTGCCAATTTTCACTGAGTCATTTAAGAAAATAATGGATGTGACATTCATTCAACTCTGTTACTGAGTGAGCAAAAAGATTTCAAGGAACAGCAAAATTGATTAGTTTACTCAAATTATACTTTTTCAGGCAAGTAAAGACATAAAATTTTTATAGCTTCAGGTTAGGAAGGAACTACAGCATTCTCACCCATTTTGGATTTTCCATCTTCGTACTTTGTTCTCTGTAGCATGTGATGCACAATTCTACTCCTTGTGGAATTGCTGAAGAAGCTGTCTTTGTTGTTTATCGTAAAACTATTAAAATAAAGAATTTCTTTTAATATTCAAAACAATGCACAGGTGTTCAAACATAGCTGCTCAAGTGTTTTCCTCTTACAGTGATTTATTGAATCTTTACCCTCCTTGGTTACTGCACAAGAGATAAGATTTTACATGCCTAGAGCATCTTCTTGGGTTCAATAAATTTATCATCATCAGAGATTATTGCTGGGAAAACAGAGCAACTAAAACTGAATTCTATAATGTCCTACTCTCTAGGTCATTTCTGTTCTCAATATAATTAATTTTAAAAAGATCTTCAGAAGCAGCGGCTGTTCTCAAATTCAAGTTACTTATGAGTTGGCAGATGTCTCTGTCATGGAACCACCAGAACTGGTATTTAGAAAAAAAATGAATGTTCTCCAACGCACTGGACACTTCAGTAGCAGCTCCACCACCACTTTCCCTTACAGAATCCTAGGATGGAGCCAAATAAAGCATCCTTTTCCAGATGGCTCTGGATTCCGGACTTCAGAAATCTGACATGCAGGAGCTTTTGCCTACTCAGCTGTGCCAACAGTGACACTATTCAAGTTGATAACGTCAGCTGAGCTGGTAGAGAAACAACACCTAAACCTGTTGATTGATCCAACACAATATAGTCAATTACTGAAAAAAAAAAAAAAAAAAAAAAGAGATTCTAATACAATTACTCTTTCCAGGGCAAAGTCAGTCCACTAGCATATAGCTTCTTTACTGAGGAGAAAAAATTCCTATTTAGCCTCATTTATACTTTTACTTTAAATGAACATTTATTTCCTAAAAGAATTATTACAATATACTTTAAAAACAAAGAAACAGCCAGAATTTTAAAACCTAATTTTTTGGGTCCTGAGAAAATTTATAGCACAGTTTAACTACATCACCATCAACATGCTGATTTGAACACATACATTTTTTATTTGGTGGATATGTATTTATACTTTCAGAGACAAAAAGATTTTTAAAATGCAGATCTGACAAGAAAGAAAAAAAAATCGTCACTGGTTTTAGCTTGCCTCCAGGTGTTCCTAATTTCAACAGCTGTCTCAGGTTTTGCCTAAGTAAAATATGCAATTAAGCAAAGCAAACTTGAGCAAGTATTTGCATTTTGTAATGTAATGGAAAGAAAAACTTCTAAAGGAAAAAGGCAGTATTCATTTTTCAGTCAAATTTCTGCCTACATTACTGAGTGACCATTAAATAGCAAGTAACAGAGAGTACATTTTGGCTTTAAGAGAAAACCCATAGAAAATATCAAATATGATACTGGATATTTGCCAGTGACCATCTGTTAACGGCTGCCTCTATGGCACTTGCTTAGAAGAAGTGAGAAAATAAAAAAATCCTTGTGGTCTCTGGCACTGCCTTTCCAGTTCCAGCACTTACTGGTGTATGCGCGCACGGCTAAAGGGTGCTGTGTAGCAATCTGTCTCTTCCAGATCAGGTAGGGCCTCCTTATCAAGCTTCATTGGATTTCTCGGCAACCAACTTTTCAGCTCTCTCATATTCCTCTGCAAACTGAGACAATAAGAAATCAGATTAACATGCTCTCACCTGCCTGTTATTTCTCTCTCTGGCACTGCATACTTAGTGACATCATATTAGAAATGAAATGAAAGCAGGAAACTCCCACATTAAATAGCTAAAAGAAAATGAGGAGTTAAAGAGCAAAGTTAACAGTATTTGTGTGCACACTCTAGTCAAGCACAACTCATCCTAAAATTATGGGATTATGGTTTGAGATGAGGCTGCAGTATTGAGTCTGGGGAAAAAAAATTTCCAAGGCAGCTCATCTGGCAGAACTGTGGGTGCTTATGGCTTACTCAAGAACATATCTCATTGCTTTCTCTAGCCCCACTGGGCAAGGCAAGTGTAACTCCTCCTCCCTGCCTTGCCTGGCAACTCAGACACTGAAATACACAAAATTTGAAAGTAAATATGAGACTGCTTATGATCAAATTTTTATGGTTTTCTGATCTCAGTAAAGCCTTCCCCTGCAAAATTTTCATCAAAATCGAAGGGCTGATATCGCCTTACAAAAGAGTATGCCCATACATCAAATAAAGGACACATTATACAGAAATGTTTATAGTATTTAGACAAAAAACTAGGTACGGCTTCATGCAGTTTCCTAAAAAATTACATTAAAAAACACAAACAGAATACAATTTTTTTATCCTCAATTAGATTATATCTGGTAACAAAAAGGGCTCTCTTCCACTGGCAGCTAGCCTAAATAGTATCTTAGGACACGGTTTATACAGAGGAAAATCTAGTGAAGTGCAGTTAATTTTCAATCAAATGAGAGATACCATACAGATACCACATGTAAGAAAGACAGTATAACAGTAAGCATTCCATTTATCTTCTGTCCTTTCATTCATGCTCCTAATAATCTTTGGCAGACTTCCTAAAGGACTTTTGTAGATACATATACACTTACCATATAAGCATGTCAATACTTCAGAGAGCATGGTTGTACATGCTACAGCAGGGTCTAATATACTAGTGTTACCCCATATTCTTACATTACAGAAACTCTATGGCCTTAAAATTTTACCTTTGGTATACAAAGATTTTAATACAGCTCTTCGCTGTAGCTCTTGTAAACTCCGCTTAATAACTTAGAAATATCAATGAGAGATTTGATAGATTTCAGAAAAGCAGTTTGAAAAGTTGTAAGATGCAAAGAAACAATGACAGCAGTAAAAGTTAAAACGGTGAGATGTGTATGACAGCAATTTTAGAGTCAGCTTTCATTTTTAGAGATAACTTCTTTTTCTTCTTCTGCACACTATTCCTTCGTGCACTGGATTGTATAAAGTGGCAGAGAAAATATTCAGAAAAATATTCATCCCCTAATTCTCACAAGTAAAAACATTTGTCTCGAATTAAAAATCAATCTGGCAGAAAAAGTGTTTATTACTTGGTTCACAGGTACTGTGCAATTTCAATTGCATGTTTCAGACATCTGTCCTTCTAAATAAGGAAAATAAATGTATTTAGTATCTAGGACTCACCAGGTGGATTACAAATGAAATGAGACAATTTTGCACTAGAGCTTATTGATTTTGCTTTTGCTTTACAAAGCACATCACTTACATTTTTCATAATGCACATGAAAATGGAGCAAGCATATGAATGGCTGGGAAGAGGAAAAAATGCAGTTGTAAATTTATGTTATAGATTGTTTTATTTCTATATATTTCAGCTGCTTATGTGTTTAAAGTTTTCTTACTTTACTGTTCAACCGTGCTTTGTCTATTCTTGTTAGCTGATGTTCTTGCAAACTGATATCATGAGACTACTTAAATTGTTCCTGCGAAATAATGAGAGCTCTTCATCATCTAAAGTAACAACAGGAGAAGCTAAATCAAATGCAATCTCATCTCAAGATCCATCTTGAGAAAACTCGTGATGGAAAACTCTTTCGCGAGATTTCCCTCATGTAAAAAAGTTCATATCTCTTCCGTAGGTAATTAGGATTTAAAAGATATCATTATGTCTGACTACAGCAATGGGGAGTGATTACAGCTCAGGGTGTTCCCCGTTCTTGCTCCCCAGCTCCCCCAGGCTCCTTTCACCCACTGCTGTGGCCTCTTGTACCCTTCTCCCGGCTGACAGAACGAGCAACAAGGACAGCAGCCACTGGTGAGGTTTGCATGCATCTGCCTCCCATGTAGTTATACAGCTTTTACTGCAGCTCACAAGTTATTCTCTCAGCTATCAAATAAAAATGCAAAACAGCCTTGGATGTGTGACACTGATGTAGTCCTGATCACCAGGACACACATGAGAGAAGTTACATCTGCACATCTAAGGAGAGAGCAGACTACTAGAATCTGAGACATACACTCGAAAGTATCTTCCATGCTAAAGAAATATGCCTTGGTAACAGCAGACATAACTGTAGAGATGGCTCCAGTATTAAATCTTTGCTGCCAGGATAAAACCTTTTCTTTTTTTTTTTTTTTTTTCCTGGCATAAACACTTATGCATTTCTAAAATGAGAACTGGCAAAGCTTTAAGTACTGCATCTTGTTACAGATGAATATTTTAACACTTTGAGCTAACATAGTTTGAATTTTCAGGAAAATAATCTAATTTTCCAAGTTTCCTGGATAAATTTACAACTGCAAATGGATTTTCTTTAGCAGGGTGACTATCTGACAAAATTAGAAGCTACATATCACCCACCAACCTGCCCATGGTTTTGCTCCTCCAGTCAGTGTAATAACATTTTTTCCTGAAAGAACAGCAAAAATCAGCTGAGAATAATCAAGTAGGAGACAGTTGACAAGGACATATACATTATAAAAGAAGCTGGACCATTAAAATAAGACACCAGACATTTTAAAACATGCATTTTCATAGGCAGAAATGGGAAAAACACTTAAAAAAGACAACTGAAATAGAATAAGTCATTAAAATGCTGTGATTTCACATATTTTCAAGTTCAAAATTTGTTCCCAAGTCAAAATTACATTTTAGATTTGCAGCTAAAAATAATAATAGCTAATAAATAATTCATAAGACACTCATCAGAAAGTGTCCAATGGTATAATTCATTTCATGTGGTCCTCCTTAGCTTTTAGTTCATGAAACTAATTTTAGAAGAATTAACAGGCTATTAAATGCCTTATGTGCTCTATGCATTGAATACCATAAGCACTTATTGCCATTAGATAGTATCTTCATTCTCTGAAGGGGTACATCATCACCTTCCCTTGATGTTTTGTACCCAACTGAAGAACAACACACAGCCCTAAGGAAAGGCTTTATACAGTACATATATACAGTACATTTTAGTGACCATAACCAAAAGCCAAAATTTTGCAACACTGTGCAAGAGAACAAGGATTTACAGCATTAAAGTACTACAGGCAAGGTTAGCTCTCTTCTTCAATTATATATTAAAAATGGACAGTCAGAAGCCACTGATAAATCAGATAAAGACTAAGAGAAATAATCTGTTCTTCGAATCACAGAATATCTCAAGTTGGAAGAGACCCACAAGGATCATCAAGTCCAACTCCCTGCTCCTCGCAGGACTACCTAAAACTTCTTGGAAAGGAACAACTGTAGTTCATTGTAATTGTGGGAGAATTGTACGATTTGAGCTTCTTCTGTTCATTGAACAGAGAAAATAGTTACCTTGGGAAAACAATATATGCCATCCAGTCAAGAAAAGTTTGATTTAAATAAGCAAGCTCAAGAATTAAAGTGAATAAAAGTGCTTTTGACAGAACATGTAACTAAACTATAAAATGCGTGGTCACAGGATGTTGTTATGGAAGTGAAGAAGGCTATTTTTGCATCCCTGAAAAGACATCAGGGGCTAATAGAAGCAGAGATGAAGACATGAACTCTGCCTCAGAAAGTCTCTAAACCTCAGCCTTCTGGAAAGAGAGGAGGCATCATGAAACACTGCTCTAGATTTTCTCAGCGTTGGTCACTTTAGACTAGCTGCTGGCAGAGCAAAACAGACCTTTGTTCTGTTCTGCTACGTCCATTTTATGTTCACAATAAAACTGTTCACTTTTATTTTTTAAAAAGTACGTAAATTAAAGAAATAGTTTATTTGAAATATTCACTGAAGTTTTAGGTTGCAATTCCATTTAAATTCCTTTTAAAGTATTTTTAAAGAGAAAAGAAATGGTGATCAATTTACTATTTCTCACAGTTCTCCTATGGAGGTAGAGGCGGACAGGGGGCTTCTTTCTTACCAAATAAATGTCTTTCATTCTAGAGTAAAACTGCCAACAAGGTGAAGCAGCAAAATTCAGCATTTTATGTACTTTTTATGTACTGAACTGAGTGGGATAAAAGGAAGATAAAATAACAGAACAGAAATAAAGAAACACAGATCAGACTTTTTTGGGGAAAAAAAAAAAGACAATATATTTACATGTCGGATAACAAACATGACTTTGAACGCCTTCCAAATAAAGCAGTATTGCAAAAGTCAGCCTTTTTTTTCTGAAGAGCATTACTAATCTATGAAGCTACTAAAATTATGAAGAATTCAAATCATTGCTAAATCCTAACTTAATTTTGTGACTTCAAGTATTAAAAGCAAGAAAGAACTATTTTTGGAGCTTACATTGTTCACGTGCATGTGTACACATATGCAAACACTTCTATATTTAAAATGTTGACAAGTATTATCCAAACTGGAGAAGATGAGATGGCACTATAATAATATTCTCTAACATATGGAAGATGACTGGTTTTTTTTGTTTTTTTGTTTCTTTTTTTTTTTATGGAAAGGACTTTGAAGGCTTAATGGGATCACGTGGAAACTCAGTACAGAACTGGCTATTTGAAGCGAGTTTTGAGCAAAGGATGCTTCATGATTACTGTTGCTGGCTTAAGACCAATGCAAGAGGACCCACACTGTGATAGCTGAAATCAGCAGGGATATGAAAGATAGAGCACTTGGCAATTCAAGTGAGAAAGGAGTGCACTAAGGGTATTTTCCGTGAGTCACGCAGCTTTGGCATCTCGTTACCACTTTTACTCTTGCTGAGGTTTATAGCATACAACGTGCTATTCTCTCTCTGGAAGAACATTATTGATCAACTTGAAAAGGGACATTTTCTCCTTTAAAAACTTACGTATTACTGCAGGAGATATTAACTGGTCCTACAAATAAGTAACAAATACTTATTGCAAAAACATATGATAGAATTTGTTTAGTGCATAGATGAGGAACTCAGTTCAGTTCATTATTCTGCCAAAGGAATGCTAGAGGACCAAGAAATAAGGGTATCTCGTTTTCTCCAAAGTATGCCAATAAGTGTTATATTAGAGACACAGAAGATACCAGCTATTTCTGTCATTTCCCTTGCCTTTGGGTAAGACTTCAGAAATACTCTAAAATCATGGAGAATACTTGAGCTCAGATGGAGAATGCCTGAAACTCTGCCAAGGACATCCAAACCAATGTGTGAACTATTAACAGAATTTTCTAAAGACATATGCTCAATTTGACTTGAAAGGCAAGCTTAAAAACAAGTACCACAGGTAAATGTGGAAAAAACAGTGCCTATTATTTGTTTCTTCTCTCTCCATATCATCTTGCTAAATTAAATATAAGCATGACTGGCCACAATGCAGAAAAAGTCTGCATTTTAGCCTTAAGTAATGAAGTTTTAATATTAAGCATTAAATTACAAGTTTCTTAAAACAGTTTCCACAATACCTGAAAGGCATTCTGATGTTCATTCTTTCTGCGTATTTGCACAGCGTCTCCCATGGACAGTGAATTTTAACAAACATGATATCACTGTCTGTAACAGCTGGCTGTAAAGAGCAGCAACAAATAGGTGCATATTAATAATTCAAACCTCTTTGGCATTCACCTTTCTAAAAGCATTCTTCAGGGTCAAATTCTGCTTTTAAGCTTGAAGGGGTCATGCAAATCTGAAAACACTGTAAGTATTCTATGCCAGACAAAAGAAAACTAATAACTTTTTTTTTTTTCTTCCCAAACCCTGTAATATGAGTAAACTAGTAACCAGCAAAAGAAGTCTGTAGATCTTTGCTCATAAACACAGCGGAAGCAGAGAAAGGCTTCATGCCGCATTTTTTGACATGGAATAAATGAATTAATTTTAAATCCCCTCAAAATCATCTTAGATGAGCAGTCTGAAGACCATTTAAGGAGAAGAGGGCTCAGCTGCTAGAGACATAAGAACAGCTGAGAGAAAGCTGCAGGTCCCACTCTGCCAAAATGGTAACTCCAGGGAATGGTTAAGTAATTGGAATATCTGCTAGGAACTTATAAAGGTGATCTCTGTATGAACTGAGATTTTTTTGTAAAATTACAAGGAATACCCTACACAAATGTTTTACATCACTAATTCATTTGTACATAAAACAAGAGTTTCAGCAGTACAGGTTCCTATACTTATCTTTTCCAATGAACTCTTCAGTTCCACGCCCTTCTCCCAGATGTATTTGCTTGAGATTTTACAAGTAAATATTTTGATAGAGTTGAGTCTGATTAAAGCCTCCCAAAAACTCAAGTAATGCAAGGTTTGGTAAGTAAAGGTGAAAGGCTTGTAAGATTGTCAGGAACCTTTTATAAATTCAGTAAAGTATTACAGTGTTAGGAAGGTTTTTTTATGACACATAAGCTACAAGACTCACCTCTCGTTCTAACATCAACCCTTCTGCTCTCAAATTCTTCTCAAATGTGCTTCTTTTTTCTACCTGTGGACTTGACTTTTTGTAGACCAAGATGTAATCAATGCGTTTTTTGCCATCTTTGAAGAAGAGGCCTGATGATGCCATGGCATCAGACTGGGGAAGACAATATAAAAAGACACTAAATATGGCATCCACACAGATCAAGAGCCCCATCATGAATCACAGGTCACACAGCATTTTCTAACATGTGGCAACGTCCACATAGCCACAGGATGAATATGTAAAGAACAAGTAACAAGAACAGGTAGTTCATACGCATCAATTGTTCATGATTTAAAATTAATTAGAACAAAACAAAATAAAAAGATTCCACAAACCCCATATTCTAGCTATTTCTTTCAGCTGTGCAAAAACCTAAAAATTACTGTATGGTATATCTCAATACAAATTTCTGTTAATCCTTACTTTCTGTCATTAATTTAAAAAAATTAAAGGCAACTAAATTAAACCAAGTTTCCCAGCTTCATACCTGTGTAAATTTTATAGAACAAACATATTTTCTCCAAGAGAGAAATAAATCTAAAAAATTAACAAAATAAATACTACTGATTGGAGTGTTCTCCTGGATATTCCAGATGAAGTACTTTTTCAATGACACGTTAGCAATGTTTAAATCTTGTCCAGTTCTGTCCTACCATGCTTGTAAAGACCAGGGATTCTCTGACCTTGATAGGGAAAACCCTGCTTTACATGCTGCTATTGAAAGCTATTTTTGCATTCTGTGCTTTGCATGATTCAGAATAGACAGCGACTATAGCAACTGGTGTCAGACTATGAAGATTTTGAAATCTGAAAAGGTAAACTGAGAAACTGTCATCAACTTCTGGAGAATGCAGAAGCAAGCTACATTACAACCATACCCATGGGACCAGAAGTCTATGAACACTGCACCTATTAGCCCTAGGATGCTAGGTTTAGAAATTCATCCTATTTGGATTGTTTGGTACAAAATTTATAATACTAAGAACTATATCCAATAGTTAAATTTTCTATTGATAAATACAATCAAGTGCTGCGTGATCAGCAGTATAAATACTGGATACCGGTTCACTTGTTTATACATGAAAGTTTTTTCTTACTCCCACATATCTATGCACCCACTTTCTAACTATTTAGTGCTTCTGAGAACCCCTCTGTCTGCAAAAACTAAAGTTTTGCAACAAGATTCTTCCTCTTTTTTCCTCCCGAAGCAAAAACCAAGGAACAGTGATTCTCAGAGCACCCAATATTACAAAAAAAGTGCATCTTCACACATCTGGGAACATTATTTAAGTACATTAAGCTTCAATTTTAATACAATTAAGCTCCTTTTTCCCCTCAGCAGATGATGATGGCATCAATTGTCTTTCTTTTCCAGATGATACTTTTCAAAACTCACATAAAACTTTCTGTTACCTGCTCCAAGGTACGTACCTGCTTATGTATTTTATTAACAAGTCTGTAAATACAACATAAATGTTAAAAATCTCAGCTTTGTCGCACATGGCTAGAGTTATGCTGTCACTTTCATACTCTGCTTCAGGTGCAACCACCCAGATGTGGAAGCAATTTCACTCTTTGGAACATAGGAGAGGTGAATTCAACCCTCCCCCGGCTGAGCTGAAACTAACCCAAGTCTTCTACCATCTGGGTGAAGGTCTTAATTTCTAGGCATAAAAAGCGGTCTCCTTTTCTTTCCTCTTTGAATTGGCATTTTTCTTTCTCAGAACTTTCTATTTGCTTCATGTGCAACTTGCTGTGAGATGTGTCACTAACAGCGCAGAGATCAGGTACTGGGTCTTTCGGTGTACGAGTGCTCGTTGATCTCCACCATGCTTGTCTCCTCCTGCACATCCAGGCCACTGGGCACCTTTCCTCCATCACAAAATAACAGATAATGTAGAATTCAGAAACTGCTGAACACCTGCCTTTAGCCTAACTGAGGGGAAACACTAATTTACAATGGGACAAGAAGCAGGCCAAATCACAGAAAATGGAACCTGAACTAACGTAACTAATACACTACAGAACGTGATTAAAGAATTTATCTAGAGTCATTTGTACAGATCATCTACATGCAAAAAAAAAAATCTAAAAAAACTCCAAACAAACCTGAACTACTAAATCTAGAAAAAAAAAAAGAACAAAGGCAGAGAAGAAAGGATGGCTCATGTAACCAGGAGAAACAATATGGAAAAAAATGAGGAGAAATGGATAGACATAGGAAGAATAATTTTCCAATCCTAAAGTATTTTGGAAATTTGTTGGGAACTGGAATATACTTTCCCATTGCTTGGCTTTTGACTCCAGGTTTTTGCTTTTTATTCCCATGAGAAATTAAGTTAAATATAACAGAAAAAATAAGGAAAATCATTTATCAATATATTGATCAAATATTTGTTGAACAGCAGACTCCATACTCTATTAATTTTTTTTATACATTCTTGTATGGTTATTTATCTCAAGATATTCAGCAAAATAGTATCTGAAGGACCTGGCACTGAGCCTCGTTGAACATCGTACAATTGGCTTCCAGCCTGAGCAGTTCCCTCTGCAGAGCCTTCACCCTCAAACATTCCTGTCCAACTTGGTGTCATCTGCAAACTGACTGAGGGTGCACTCGAACGACTCATCCAAATCCATCTGCACCAAACAGAATTCTCTGGGGGCAACGTTCAATAAATAATGAGCTGTGCTGATAGTAGCAAGAAATTTTCCATCTCAGATGACTTTCAGAGGAGTACTGACACAGGTTGGGATGTGCAATACTGAAGCCACTTACCACAATCGTGCAGTGAACCCAACCCATACTCTATCGATTTCAGGAATGAGTCACTTCAATGCTACTTGCACTTAGCGAGTTTCACTTGAGTGCAATTCTCAAGCAATGTTGTCTACCTATATTAGCAGGAATACCTGTGCCAGCAAAATAATTTATCTGGCGATTTAGGTGTGTTTTCAGTTCATCTGAATTTGCTCCATCATGTGCACAGAGACCAGTGAGCAGTAATTTCAATTAAATCTATGAGTCAAGGTATATTGGCCGCTATCTACACCTAGCACAGTGAATCAGTCTTTTAACACAACAAGCATTCAGGCAAAAGCACATTTACAATTTATCTGCTGTTTTGGACAAATAAATCTCTGATTCATTCTTTCACCTTTTTCTCAACACACTGCAGGAGAAAAGCATCAGACAAAATATTTTGTGCAAATCTCTTACTCTTCTCTATTCTTTTTAAGATTTCCTGTTTCACCTGAAAAATGTATGAAAAGGACTGACCAATGTTTGTTTTTCTCTCTAATCATCTTCATCCTCTCTACCCTCTTGGTTTTCCAGATTTTATGAAACACTATCCACCTGATCAGCTTCCCTACATTTACACACATATAAAAACTAAGTTTGGCTTCAGAAATTCTTTTTTAAGTATTGCTGCATAGTTTGGCTTGCAAACTCAAAGTTTTAACTTCACTTTGTTCTTCCCAAGTCTTTAAATACAAGAACTTTAAATTTTATCTGTTTGCAAACTGAGGCTGTGAAGTGCTTTCTCACTCAACAGTAAAGTCGCTCATAACGCAGAACTGTAATCCAAAGATTTGCCTCAATAAAATATTACCTGAGCCTTTGCCACTACAGATCTGTTGCACTTTTGGTTTTATTATTTGCCATCAATTTTTTGGCTTATTCATAGCTTATGATTATTACAACAAATAACATGACACACTGCTTCAGAGTCTGAAACAGTGTAAAATTAAAAATATTACCATTCGACTGAAGTTTAGAGTTTACGCAAGTTGATCAATTTAACCTAGAAAAAAACCCCTTTTGCTCAAGCAAAAAAAAACCAAAAAACAAAAACCCAAAAAACAAACCCCCCAAAAACCCAAAAGTATAATGCAAATATTTAGCAAAGTTATAAAAGAAACAGTTTACATTTCTATTCAAATCTAGTACAAGAGTTTCCTTGGATTTAGCCAACATGGAGGGATTTCTTCAATAAACCATTTTTCAGATTCTAATGAATAAGCAATGCCCTCTTTACAAAGTGGGAACAGCTGTTTTACAGACTCTTTGTCTCCCCAATTAATTTAAATAGCACAATTCACAGAAATTATAGCTATTCCGACTCCACTGATTTCAGTCTACTGTTCTGCTCTGTAGATTAAACTTTTGCCAATTTTTCACCCTATACATAGAAACAAAAATTCTAGAAGAGTGAGTTGGAACTATGCCCAAAACAGTAAGTAAATTTTAGATTCATGTAAGAGTAAATGACATGGTATGGTAGACCTGAGATTTGGTGTATTTTATTAATAGCAAAACAACTAGCAAATTTTGAAACTTACTGAAAATCAGTGAAAAATGGACTGTAACATAATGTATCGGTATATTTTTTTTTTCCACTTTAAAACAGCGAAAAGTTTAATTTAAGGAGTAATATGTACTACCTAGGCAAATTCACAAGTTAACTAGAACCAAATGTAGGTACAATGGATCTGCTGTAACCATTCATTTCACCTTCACTTTACAACTGACAAGCCTCAACAAGGCTAACGTAACAGCAAATGCTTAAAGGCTGACAAAATCTCTACAGGCATATTCATTTTTATTAATGTTAAATTATGATTTATTTGCTTGTGGTTGTGTGATTTATAGACTACATTGTTCTCAGACACAGACGTGACTGTGAGGTATCTAAGTGCAGGGAGAGCACTTAGCGGGGCTGTGGATACTCCTTCTCTTCCTCACCTACAATACCCAGTCCTCTGGTTCACGTGGGGATGGTGCTTCAAAATTCTTCCTCTCTATCCCTTTCCCAATCTCATTTACTCCATATTGCAGCTTTATCAGCTAATTGCAATTGCATTTCCATAAATACCTCACTGAGCTTTGTTACACTGGGCATAACAGTGACAAAACCCATTAAAATTACAATGCAATTACTTTTTAATACCATTACTTTAATACAACTAATGAAACAATTTGAACCAAATATCCCCTTAAAATTGACTGTACTGTTACTCTACATTATATAAATGAAAAATTACTTTTTTTTTTTAAAGCAATCATGGTTCTTCTTTGGCCAAACATGTACAATCCTCCTCTTATAACAGACTTTCTTATTAAACTACACTATTAACTACAGTCAGACATGACCTATTAATATAAAATATTAATGTAGAGGAAATAGTAGTATGTTAAGAATAAATATATTACCATCTTATTATGCATCAGCTATGTATTTCAATAGTATATTGTAGTATTTATGATACTAATAATATTAAATATTGACTATTTTGTAGATAAAGTCAGATTTTAATATTCAACCACACTTAACAGCATTCAAGCCAAGCCAAAATGTAAGCTCTTGTAACATTCACCTTCACAATACCAAGAGATCTCTTCATTGGAGCGCCATTTTCTCATCTTAAGCTCACGACTTCAACTGCTACTCATCTGACCAGTTTTTGGAAATAAACTAATGGATTAATAAAAAAGCCATTTGAGGACTCTTAAATTATCTTGGCATTGATCTATACAATGAAATAGTACAGACAACATCTGGCCATTTACACAGAGATCCAAACTGTGAAGCTTTACTTCAACATTTTTGTTCATCAACTTGACATCTACTGAAATAGATGTGATTATTGACTCTGGCTGGAATAGTGACAAGGAGATTTTTATTCAGGGAAAAAAATCAAAGTACGTCAGTGTGAATTCAGCCTAGGAACAGCTGCATGATTAGATTCAGCATGTGTTGATTTTAATAAGTGAATCTATTCTAACTTACTATCAACACCCAGCAAATCAAGTCTGACATGAAAGCAATGGTCTAACTTGTTTGTTTTGTTTTTAAGATTTTCATTACCATTATCTAACATATAAACGCTAAATGAAGACCAGGGAACAGCACCTTTAATTATTACATTATATGATTTGCTTTACTATTTCCTGAAATTTGCCAGCAATGGCAATGAAAACAGTCATGATTTCTACTATTTTATACA
This sequence comes from Pterocles gutturalis, assembly GCF_000699245.1. NCBI lineage: Eukaryota > Metazoa > Chordata > Aves > Pterocliformes > Pteroclidae > Pterocles > Pterocles gutturalis. The sequence goes on along the minus strand of NW_010099908.1, from coordinate 15,085 downwards.
TATGTACACACATAGATAGAAGCTGACAACTATTTTAACATCACCTCTTAGTAGTTTGCTGCTGATGCACTTTGTAAATTGCTTTAGAATATATCTAAAAAATAGTGTCATCTACTAGCCTCACAATCAATAGTTATAAATTAAATACCAATAAAAGCATAATGTGAATGTCAGCCCGGTGGCATACGCAGAGCCCCCTGGACTCAGCCCAGAGCAGGTCATTCTGACCCAAGGTACCCATACAGAGAGAAACAACTTTTACACTGGGGTGTAGCTCAGACAGTGAAGTCTGTGTTTCAACTTTTGACTTCAAGGACTGTTGTTTACTTAGTAAAAAGAATATAAGGAAGTTTCACATTTATATGAACATGCAGAGAACATCAATTCTCAGTCATAAACGACAACAGGAGCATTCACTTATGTAAGTGCCAACTGATACAGCATACAAGAATTAAGCCCCCACAGCACGATATGTTTATTTTGCCTCTACAGCAGACAGGATGAAGTTCAACTTTCCTCTGTGTGGGTAGTATAATTTGGACTTAGATTTGTAAAATGATGCAAAGGAAAGAAATATACCAACAGACTAGTATCTGTGATCCAAAAGATAGATAGACATACACAGCTGGGTCTCAGGATCCTTCTTTTATAATTTGCTCCCCAAATTTGCTAAACTTCTCTCCCCAAAATCTTTTTATTTCAAAGTGAAGATGCTTAGAACAAAATTAATTTCCTCCCTAAGACGGCCTGTGAATTCCAGCCACTAAACGTGCTAGAAAAAAATCATTCTGATAAACTCTTACCAATAATGAAGCAACATACTAAAGACAGACTTACTCAAATGTCTTGGGTTTTTTTCCCAGGGAAGCTATAAGAATAGAAGGGAAGGGAAGAATCTACCAGTAGAAAAAGTGATGCTACTACTGGAAATGGAAGCACTGAATTCAAACACTGAGTGCCAGCATCACCACTCCGTGACAGCACCACCTCGCCAGTGGCATTTTTTACAG
>NW_010099908.1:0-14044 GCF_000699245.1 Pterocles gutturalis | reverse complement strand
TAGGGAAAAGTTGTAAAACCAGAAGACACTGGAGAAAGAACGAAAGACAAGTAAACAGGCTTTGAAATGGATTTGCTTCCTCATGGAAACAATAACATGTTTACTGATCTATTGCTGACACATAAAACTTTTGTAAACACCACCATAAAGTTTATTGACATGGAGTCTTACAGCCCAAACAGCACTGTATGGAACGTCCTCTATATATCTATATAATTACTTTGTACACTTGCAAGGAAATTCAGCATGGAATGGAAGACTAAGAGGGGGAGAATGAAGCTTACAGTGCAAAACACACTGGTTATCAAAGGTGGGGCAAGGAAAAGCAGTTTTCTGTCTCTCTTCACGTCTTGGTTTTTAAGAGATGGTTTAGAGATAATAATGGATGAGTTCAGGGCTACTAAATCATGTATAAGACAGAAGTATCCATGGAAACAATTTGAGGAACTAGGGCAGGAATTCTGACAGAGGTAAAGTCTGATCTGTGAAATTCTTGGGCATGGTGACTACCTAAAACTGCAAAATCTACATGAACAGCTTTCCTGCTCTGAGTAGAAAGGTTATTTTTTCATAAAATAAAACTTTATTAGAGTATAATTTATTATTGTTTTCAGAATTTCACAAGATGCTATTAAGTAGACCGATTACAGCTGATTCATGAAAACCACCTCGTTTATTTTGATTACTAATTCCCTGAATACTGCTACCATGAACTTTGCATTAACACCTTCAGTAATACTCACACTGTAGGATGCCACCATTTCAGTGGTTAGTGTCTACATTCAGAGCTTATGACTCAACTCTTACCTTTAAGTATTTTCTGGAAATAAATACATTTCTGACACTAACTACAATGGGCTCACTTTCATGAACAAAAGTGAGATTCCCAATTAATGCTTACTTTGTTTCAGGATGTTTAAAAAAATCAAACCTGGAACCTCAACAAGGTTACAGACTTCTTAAGTTACACAGAATTAGCTGTGAAAATATTGTAAATTATTATAAACTAGTACTAGACTAATTTTTTACATTTTAAAAATCATACCCTGATTAAAAATACTCTAAGGTGTTCTTTATGAGAAATTTTCTAAGCACACGACTAAGTTACAATCATCTTTTTGTGACTGAAGGGGTCTGGAACAGATAAGCCAGAAATAGATTTATTATTTTCAGCCTTTCAATTACTTAATTCTGGAAACATAGATTGATTGTTTTTAAGTGTATATTTTTTTTTCTTTTGTAAATAACCATGAACATAATCTAAGAAAGAAAATTGGGGACATATTTGCACGTGCAAAGATATCCAAACTCTCTTGGGCATCAAAGACAACACAGCCCGGTTAACACAAGAGGCTGCCGGAACTGTGCCGAACCGAGCTGTGTTCTGAACAGAGAGGAAGCCTTCCAGAACTATCTGACCTCCCTAATAAAACCGCAGTTTTGCTTTTTAGGAGTAAACTAAAGAAATAGTAACTATTTTAGCTTCTTCACTTTTTTTAGTTCTATTGAGACTTACAGAGTAAACATGAAAAATACGTTTGCATATCATATGAAAAATACATTTTGCTTCAGGAAAGGAGTAGGTTTAGATGATCTTACGTAAAATTTTGAAAGGAAGTCTGTTCAATGTTACTGTATGAGGAAGCAGCAATGGAGGATGCCTGGAGACAGGAAGAGCCTTCCTATTTTTAACACTTTTCTTCTATTTGCTCTTTAAGTCTAATAGGGAGGTCCTAACAAGCATACCGACATGCTCACTGAAAGTTTTTCTTTACATGGTTTATTTTTCAAAACATTCATCTTTATGACAAAATTACTTACTACTTTCCCTGCATTTCGTGAAATATTTTCTGAGCTTTTATTTTTTCTTTTTAAACAAAACCTCATAGCAGATGAGAGCCATGCACTAGAAGCATAAACATGAAGTTAACTTTTGTTGCACTTTACCCTGTCATTCTAATCTGGGATAATGATTTTATCTGTTATCATTCCTTTTCAACTTTATTTACTTTTGTGTTATTAGACTGCATGTATGGACTACTCCTTATCTATCAAGCTGCCTTTGCTATTCTCCTTTCCAGTACACTGATGTCAGCTAACAACATCTTGTTCTTATTTATACACTAAAACATTTTTATGGCCAAACCTTCTCTTTCAGCACGCATGCCTGACTTCCACTGAATGCAGGAGCAGGATTTTGAAAGAAATAATGTATGTGAAACTAGCGATAAATTGCCAGCACTGGAACATATAGCACAAATCTGTGCAACTCTGAAAGTCATGGACTTAAATTGGAAAAAATGAAAACAGAAAATAATTCCTGCAGAAGTGTGGAAAATAAAATATTAAGATTGAAGAACACTTTTATTCTGCAGATATTACACTTAATCTATTCCATTCTTCACACCACCATGAAATTCTGTAAGCAAAAGATTTGTTTTGCAGGACAGAGAGGAATAGATACGTTCAAAATCTGAAAGAATCCAATAAAATGCCTAAACAATGTATTTCAGGTTTTCATGGGTAGATTTATCCTTTAATAATCACTGTAATAATCTACACTGAACATACTGAATTTTGCTCAAATTATAATGAATTTTCAACAATATGTCCAGCTCATTAGATACAATTGTCCATATGTTTTGTCTAATTGCCTATTTAAGATCTTATTTTATAATTCCTTAGTTATGTAACATTTCCAGAGACTGAAAGATAAATTGTTTCAGATCTTATCCAACACAAGGCTAGTCCAGACATGCAGTATTATAGTGGATACCAGAAAAAGGCAGTAAAATATAATACTGTATAGGCAGCATTTCTTTATACTTCCTGAACCCATAGTGATAATATGATAACTTTGTTCTAAAATTCCTTTCTTTACCTTGCCAGATAGCAAAATACACTACCTAGAAAAAAAACTATTCTGATAAAAAATTTGTAAGATCAAAGAGAGTAACAATGACATAGTGAATGAAAGGAAATGGAAGTGTAGTTTTTCAAATATTCCTACCTTGCCACTATACACATGCCAGTAATTGGTACAGAAAAGCATGCACTGCTACTGACTTTGCTGCTTCTCTGGACAAATGTTGCATTCCATTCAAGTGATAAAGTCTGTTTAGCCTGCTTTCCTTTCTTAGTGGAAGCAGAACATTTCAAATATCAACTTTCCATTCAGGGACCTCATTTCCTACTTTTCCCTTGCAATAGCAGATACTACTCATTCCATACTTTGCTCAGCAGCCACTTGTTGGCACCATTCCTCTTCATGAAATCCCTTGGTAGAATCACATACATGAAGTCATACTTTGTACACAATCTCAGCAGCAGTTGGTGACAAAAAAGATGGCAGAGAAGGATAATGAAGACAGCTTTTTAATGGGTCTGAACAACTTACAATTTTTCCACGTGAAATCTGTGGATTCTGAAATGATACCAACCTACACTAAAGGAGATTACGAGTTATAAATCATTATCAAGGAAATGAGAAAAGTAGATGACTATCAAGATCAATGTTGGCATCCAGATGCTACATCTAAATTATCTGATGCTTCTAAAGCTTTAAAACTGCAGCGATACAAATAAGATTTATGGAAAGTGATGCATCATGTATGTGATTTGAAACACTAAACAATTCCTGAAAAAAATGTTTATCGGCTTTCATCACATCAGCAAGACAAATTCGTTATTAATGAAGTATTCAAGTAGCCCGTCACTGAGCCATATAATAGTACCAAGCATTAACTGCAAATAACTTTTTTAGCAACTTCTCCCTGAGTCTCTCAGGTGTACAACAACCCTTCCACAACAAGAATAAATTAGAAACATTAACAAGCAGTGAAGAATAATAAGCTTTTCTCCTTGTACGCTTTGTCAATGTGGTGCTTCTCATTTTCATTCTCTGGTCAAACTGAGAAGACTTTTTAAATCATGATAGATCAGTTTATTTTCCAAATATATGAGAGTACTTACCAGCTGGAAAGCTGTAGAGCTGTCTTCTGTGCTTTCAACAGTCTCAAAAAGAATTAGAAGCCTCCTTTTGCTAGTTTTATATCCATTTTGGGAAGAAGTTTCCCTTAGACATCTTCCACTAATGGCCACAAAGACTTGCACAATAATCCAAAGGCAAAATAGTAACCTTCTTGTCTAATATAAGACTAATCTAAATCCTCTCTGTCTTTTTCCTGTGGTGGCAGGCAAACAGTAAACAGGAGGAGAATCCTAGTTGTTGCCTCACTTGCAAAAACAGCATAAAAGCAGAAGGAAATTTCCAAAGTAATTGCTGTGATAAAAGGAGTTGTCAAGGTTAAAAGCCAAAAGGCTAAAAGCTAAAAGGCTTCAGAAGGCTGTTTTTAAACTCCGAAGCACTTTGTTCAGTAGGTCAGGACATACGAAGACTGAGATATAAAAAGTGCATTTTTGTTTAAACTTAATACAAATACAAGGCTCTTCTTTAAACTTTGAAAGAAAGTTAGCTTACTGCCCGCCTATAAACTTTATATCAGTCCTGAACGCAGAGCTTGGAGAAAACACAGCCAGTGGCCATTTTACATGAAAATACAAAAAATATTTTGCTTTAGTACAGTGAAATGCCTGTTACTACGTAAGTCATTATCTGTTACTAGATTTTTTTGGCAGGGTCCTTACTTGTTATTACAAATATTTAATTCTCTATAATGTTATAGTCTAAATCCTGCAGATATTGCATTATTTTTTCTGCCTTTTAAGCCACATTTAACATAAAAGGCTTTGTCTACCTAATCAATAAAATCAAACAAGAACATCCATTATTATTTCTGTTTTAATTCAGCCTAGCCTTGCAGAAACAGACAAAAAAAGTGGTGAACCCAAAAAGTTCTACGGGCAATGGTTTAGATCAAAATATAACCCTTGTCTGTCATTACCAAAGTTTCAAGTCAGAAATTTCCAATCTGTAAATGCAATTACCTGTAAACCTGTCTAAAAGTTATTAAATAGCTATTATTATAACCTATTATTCAACCTGCTACATGTGTTCCAGAATCCTGTAGTAATGATGATCAGTGTGATTGAGAGAACAAGCTTTACAATAGTTACACAACTCTTGTGAAACATGTGTTCAATCCTAAAAATCACAAAGTTACAATTATGGAACCTTAAAGCAATTTAAGCATCTCTAGATTTGTAGCACAGGATTATTTATGCTTTTACACGTCACAGATCAGAGAACTGCTGGTAAAAGCTGTTCTACAGAATATACTACTTCCAGTTCTTGAAGAAGAAAATAATTCAGAACTTCTTGAGGTTAGGTTCTTTGTCACACTTTTAAAAGCAATTATGCTAATGGAAAGGAAAATTAAGCGTCTCCCAGTCCAGAGGGAGAACAACAACAAAAAAAACATGTTTTGGACTACAAATCAGTCATAATTCTTTGGCAGCATAGTGGTTGAACTGTTGTAGAATATAGATTGTGATGAATACTGCGATTAGGTAATTACTAAGCAAGATAACATGTCAGTATTCTCTGGTGATATGGCTTTTCCAGTGCTTTAGTTGACATTCCTGAGAATACTCCTACGCTCTCCTATATAAAAGTGAATTTTATCTTTCATTCAACGTGTCTAGCCATCACTTGGATTTTGTTTAGAAGAATCCTACACCTTAGATCACTCTCGACTGATCATTTGCTACACAAACTTAGTTCTTCAAAACTCTCTTAATTTCTTGAGGCCTCCCAGATGACATGAATTTCCCTCCATGCTGGGAACCCCATGTCTTAAATTCAGTGCAATACTTTTTGAAAGAAGGCTACTGCTTCCTAGAGTCCTTGATTCTATATTATTTTGATCACTTTTGGTAGAAAGAATTCCATTCATTGATTCTATAGGTTAAACTATAATATGGGAAACACCTAAATTTCTTACCATAAGATGCTTATTTAAGCTGCAACTTCTCTAATCCCTTAAAAAATATATTTTAAAAACATTTAAGCACATGCTGACAACTGATACAGTTTAATAAAATTTTGTGTCCATTACCTTTAAAGATGATTTAGTCCGAGGTTCTGTTTTCTGTCTGGTAAGCTTGTTGTGAATAAGCAACGACTGATCTGTACGAGCATCATAATTTCCATGTTCTGAATCATCTGTGTATGTATCTTTGTCCTTTCCTATGTCTAACGCAAAAACAGAAGAAAACAGTGGGCTCATTTTAGGTTGTAGTGGGGAGAAATCAACATTACTGTTACAGCCACAGTTGAATATTCATTTTAAGTAACCACATTTCAATAGCGTATATTCTATCCTTTCCCACAAAAGTTTTTTACTTGAAACGTTATCATGTTTGTCTTAAACTAGAAGCAACTTCTATTTTTAGAAGGCCTATAGAAACTTTTTTTCTATTAGCATTCAAATCAAAAAAGCAAACAACATTCTTCACGGTAGTTTAAAAAACCCACAAAGCAATATAAAGCAAATAACCAAATGCTTTTCTGCTTGACTCACAATTGTTGAGACTCAAAATGTGTTATTAAATAGTGAGCTGCATCCTGGAGACCAGAGTAACATCTCATGTTTTAAATTTAAACAAGCAATGGAAACACCTGATTCCCCTACACACCTGCTCCTCATCATTAGACACAGTATTTGAAAATTTGCACATTAAGGGATTGCAGTGACCACTTCAGAACACAGTTTAAGAGGTGTACCTGATGGTGGTCAAAGATGACAACATGAAGAAAGTGTTTTTGTTTTCATTGGATTTGTTTTCAATTGCCCAACAAAAGTTTTTATAAAACTTAGTTGAGTACCCTAAGGTAGCTACAGGTGACTGAGGACCTTCCTCAAAGCTTACTAAGATCCCCTCTCACAAATTAAATTTCCTCTTGCACCATCACTGCAGGCAAGTTAGAAGGACATAAGTCTCTGAGTCACTCTACATCCTCTATCAGAAGGGAGACTTTTTTTCCGGAAGGGAAACTTTAATTTCCCTGCACATTCTCCATCAAAAAATCATGGCAATACTTACCACATATACCCAGCAGGAGTAAAATGAGGGGTAATGCCTGTGCAACGTTGGACCACGCAAGTCTTAATAAACATTGGAAAAGGGGTAGTCTTGAAAAAATATTTTAAAGATTAAAAGTTGGAATAATTATTCCCACACAGCTATATCTTGGACAAATTGGAAATAGAAGCATATTCAGACAAAAAAGTTACCCACAAATCCTGAGCCAAGTTCTCATCTCAGCTTTCACATCAACATGGGAAAAGTCAGGGGAACTGGGAACAGCATTTAGCCCAGTAATTCTAAACCCTAAATAGAAGCCAAGAAACAAGTCAGGGTTGCTGTGGGAACCACAATCTTGAATCTCCTTAATTTTATATTCATAAAAGCTCATCTGCAACAACAAAGTATTTTTCATTAAGTTGCTCAGTTAAATTCTCCACAGTAAGTACTACAGAAAAAAAACAACCACAATTATCTCATGTAGCCTAGACATTTCTGAGATGAAATATTAAGCCGGAGCATTTACCAAGAGCTGTTTTTTTCTGCAATTTAGATGCTTACGTAATGATTACACAAAATGAGCCCTTGGTAATCTCTGATACTGAATATTAACCTCAGTAAATCTGTGAAGGGATATCTTAATGTATGAAATAGCCTATTTTAATCGTCAGAGATTTTATTTATTTTAAACAATGTTTTAACCTAATATACAAGTTATTCTGTGTAACGTAGTGAATGTAGTAAAAAGACTGCGAAGAAGGTTTCAAACAGTAGGTATACAAAACAGGAAGCGGGATATTTAAGCAACTTTGCAGATTTGACACATGCCCAGGTGTGATGAGCCCTTAGCTCATCAAGGTCTTGTTATAGAAGCCAATAAAATGAAAAGTAGAGACAGGCCTATGAAACCTAAAGTTTTTCATCTGGATAGGCCATTTAAGCGGAAAGAAAGACTCTACTTACATTTAAAGTCTATTTTTATGAGGGAAATTTCAGTGTATTAGACATTACAAGTACACCTAATACTCAAAAAAAACCCCCCAAAACTTTGCAAAAGTACGAAATGTTGTATTTAGACAATTTAAAGTTATGAAATAATTTTCCCTTATTTTATTTGCTAATGAGTATTGGCTTTATTTGGAAAAAGACTTAAAATTAGATAGTCATGTCTAAATCCTGAATGCCAATTTCTATTGAGCATATTATCCAATACTCATTTTTTACATCTTATTCGAAATGAAATATTACAGCCTAACAGTGGAGAGCAGATGATCCTCTACCATTTCTGATTGTAGGATCCGCAGAAAGCTACTTATATGCTTTCTTGTGTTATAATGAGCAAATTGGATTGTTACATTAACAAGCACAGCATCAGATTTCCAAGTCTTTCTCCTAGTCTAATTGGATTTCCAATATGGTCTAACTCCTGAAAATCTTAATGATTTAAGTATGTGACAAACTGGATTTTTAAAGGCATTAATCTGTAGTGTAATAAGAAATCCCTTTTATAAATCTGTCTCATGGTGTTTGAAAGTGAACATGAAAAAGGGAAGTAAAACCTGGCAACACTAATAGTAATTTTAACAATGGAAAGGGACCTAGCAAATGGAAAAACAAGTCACTATCCGTCCAAATACTGCCACTGTCCTTCTATTCCTTTTGCTAAAGCCAAAGGGCAAGTTGAGAAAAGATCAGACTATTAGGTGGAATATTAGTTCCTGCTTTTGTGAGCGTTTGCACCTTACACAGCTTTTTCACCTGTACTGTGCATGAGAAGAGTGCAATTATCTCAGTTACACCAAGAAAAAAAATGATTCTTCCTAGAAAAAGGGAGTTCTTACTGAAATAAATTAATAAATTAGTCATGAAATTTCAGAAAATGCTGATTTTTATCTAAGGCAATTCTTGCTACTGACTTCTGGAATTCATGTATAAATACTGTTTCCTTTCTTGCTTGTAGCTGAACATCCTAACCAATTACATTTCTGTAAATACAGAATAACTTCACAGATCTCAGTGATCTAATTTGGGATGGACTCAATTAACATAGGCAAATTAATAAATCAAATTAGAAAAGGGCTACCATTAATTTTTTTTTTCTGTCCCTTCAAAGAGTGTAGTCAGAAGAGGAGAAACTTCCACATCAAAGTTTAAAACCATTTTGAGCTGAGGAGACTCAATCTTTTCCTCAGTTGCTGAGCCCTCCTTGTTTCTTTTCAGGTTAAAACTAGGTGATGTGAATGAAAAACAGCACAACACTTACTAGAGAAAGAATTACTGCTGCCATACATAAATACTCAATAATATCAGCATGTGTATGTGTAAGAAATTAGTGAAAAATAGAACAGGACATAAAAAAAAATGAAGCCAATTAAAACAATTACACTTACACTAAGAGAATAGAGTAGCTTCAACTGGAACCTCACTGAGACACATGATTTTCTTACACAATCTTCATGCCCAATTTTCACTCTGTGTCATGATTTTGGAACATTTTGATTTTGTTTTGGAGGAAGTATCAATTTCACTCACATTTCCAGTAGCTACCTCTATAGGAGACCTTGAAGAGCCTCTTATCTATCATATATTTTAGTCATCAAGAAAATCAATGCTAAAATACATGAGAGGTGAGCAGAAATAGCTTTCTGAAAGTAGATCTCTTTCCTTCAGCACGAAGATATGATTTCTAGTTTGATGCTACATTGACTGTGAGCAAAAAGACCTTTCACAGTAGTTGTGCAAGGTGCAGCAATATCTGTGTGTACTTCAGATGGGTAATACATGGGCAGGGAATTTCGAAGTTAATTAATTTTGAACCTTGAAAATTACTTCTTGATTGTTATGCGAAAAGGTTACACTGAATGCATGAAAAAAGTACTTCTCTGTCTTTAGTCCCTATTTACTGGTAGTCTAAAAGGTGAGAAAGCATCAGGAAACTTAACGACAGCACATATTTCTTTAGTTACATTTAGTCTCCTTTTTCAAAAAAGACAGCAGTTTAGGGTAAGCATGGCCTTCCCACACTTAAATACTGCAAGTGTAATTGAAGAATCATTTATTATTATTTCAGTTCAAACTCAAACTTACCTAAAAATGGATCACTGTATTCTGTATTAGACAGCTTAAGCAAGTTGTTTTCCAAAGTCTCCATTACTTTAGCTGGAATAAATGCAATATTCATATCAGCATTCACATGTATTTTATAAGTAAAGATACACTTTTTAAAGCTGTCAGTGACTCAAACTAAAAACTTTAGGCTGAAATTTTGAAGAGCACTTTCCATTGCTGGAAAAGAGAAAAAGATCACTTTAGACTTTCACTCTCTTCCTGAGAGAAGTTTAACTCATTGAAAAAACTTACTAGAGTAATAATAAGTGCCTATCAACATCAAGGAAAGACTTATCAAAATTTAGGAGCAGAAGCCAGTCAAGTTAATTTATCCTATAAAGGTTCACCCACAGTTGGCAATAGTCTATGGCAACAGTTGGCAATAGGTGACACACGCAGTGCTTGGGATCTCCAACCAGACTAGTCTCTCTGTTAAGGCATGTTTATCTGTTAAAATAGAAATCCTTAAATAAAAGTAGTTCCTTTTTCCAACACAAACTAAAATTCATACGCATTTTCTCCCTTTCCTCTCGTTCTCTCCGTACCACTCTTCCCCAATTTTGCTACTCATGAATGAATAAATCTGCTCCTACATGTTCATACTTAAAGACATTTCTTGCCACAAGTCTAATATTTATTTTTTCACTCTCTCCTAGGACAGGCTATAGAAACCTTCATGCTCTTCCCCAGCATACAGGAGCACTTTCTTGTCTTGTTTTCAGTGAGCAGGAAATAATCTTGTAATTCAGAAAAATAAAATCAAAATTAGTTTAAGCATCACTGCAGACATTATAGAGATTCACTCAAGAACTCGGTACCATGGTTCTTCTAGCTGTTTTGTGCAAAAACATCTCTCCCACAAACCGTACATATCTAAACAAGTCAAAGCTTATCAGATGCCCTTATAATTTCATACAAGATGCTAAAAAAGAATATCCAAGACACCACAAGACTTCAAATTATATTCCCATAGATCCCTTCCATTCCCTTTGTTGGAACAAGCTCCTGAAAGAGAAAAACCTCCTACCTCGTTCTGACACCACATCCACTGTAGCTGTAGATGTCCCTGCACTTAGAGGCTGAGGCCGGGGCTGTGGCTGCACACGATTTGGCTGCAGGAAAGAGGAATGCTTGCTCAGACTCTGAGGATGTGTTTGGCTCTGGGCTAGGCATGGCATAGATCTTCTAGAGGGTTTTAATGGGTGCTCCTTCACTGTCTCACTCTTGCTTGTATTCATACCTAAAAAAAACAAAAGAGAAAGAACATAAGCTCTGCCATATTAGGCAATGACAAATACAGCTAATTATGAAAATTCAAGGTGATTCATCTACTTAATAAGCAACTCTCCAACTAAACAAAAATGTTTAAGATATTTAAAGTTCAAAGAAGAATACAGAGTTGGGAACAAAGTCCAGGAATTCTTTACCTACACTCCCATCAACACCCCAGAATTCAAATTTGCAATATTCTAAATCTGATGATTATCAAAAGGCAGATTTTTTCTGATACAAAAATATTTTTTATTCCTCTGTTTAGCTGTTTCTGACCATCACTGTTCACTATTTCTTATTACTACAATATTTGCAAAAACAGGGCCATGTACAGCCATCATTATCCATAAACATGATCATTATTCCATTTTAGTAATTACAATTAGATATCTTTCTAAATGTGCAGGTTTGACAGATAGTAAATATGTATTTAGTAATTATTATAGAATGACAATATGAATTGACAACCATGACTGCAATAAGTATGTCTCTTATTGTATTCCAGCATTTGGCACAAAGAATAACTTATAAGCACTATGATAACTTAAAATAAATCTATTCCTGCAAGGCTCTTGTATACTATAAGGTGTGAATTTAGTAATAAAAACAAGCTAAAATACAGATGCTAAGGGCATTCCATTCTGTAAAATACTTACACTTTCATCTCAAAGCTACAAAATTTACTTTCCCCTTCGCCGTTATAGAATTATATGAATGCTCTTAATCGTCTTACCTACTGGGTAACCTTTATGAAAAACATTGTAGAAGCAGGTGGTGGCAAACCCCCCCACATTTCAAAAACAGAACAAAACAGTTGGGACAATACTTCGTAAAAACCCACAACTCTTAGGTTTTTTCTGAGACACAAGGAAATTAAGCAGCTTTCCTAAGTTTACATGGAAAAGAAACTCATTATTATACACCTTCTGACTCAGCCTAGGGCCCCGATGCACACCATCCTTCTAACAACTGAGTAATTCAACACTGAGCAAAATCCAAGTCCAGTAAAGAGCTAATCTACAGTATTCAGCTCCATGATGGACAGGGTTTGTTTCTCTTCCTGTTGCTTACAGTCACACTGTACCCCAGAAACCAGCAGATCAGGCAGAGAGAACATGCTGGAGCATGGAGGCATCCCACGAGCCTGGTAGCTCATCCTTGAAAGCTAGGGTGCAAGAAAGCCACATCACATCACATCTTTGGCAGCCTAGGAACCACGGTGTAAATCAGGGAGCAAGCAGCCAGGCTGCAGGTAGAGCAGAAAGAACTCGTGAAGGACAAGAGGCAGCTGGGAAAGTTGGTCTTTGCCACTGGGCAATTGCTTGTTGCAGCTTAGAAATAAAATTTAAAAACCCCCAAAGATATTTGTAGATATTTGCCAAGGTCTCATACCGCCCTCACTAATTCAGTAGCTAGTTGAACGATTCATAGGAATTCTTAATTATTCATGAAGCTTTAAATTGTTTATAAAATTAGAAACACATTTTCAGAGACTAACGCATTGTACTTTGGGCTGGGTTGACCCCAGCCACCAGCTAAGCACCACACAGCTGCTTATTGACTTCCCCCCAGTGGGATGGGGAGAGAGAACGGGAAAAACAAGAGGGAGAAGAGCTCAGTGGCTGAAGCAAAGATAGTTTCCTAAGTGAGGGAAAGAAGGAAAAAACAAAACAAAACAATGAGGCAGTGGCAATCATTCACTACCTCCCACAAGCAGACTGATGCCCAGCCAGTCTCTGAGCAACGACTGCCTCCCCGCCCCTCTGATTTTATTGCTGAGTGTGATGCTCTGCGGCATGGGATATCCCTCTGGTCAGCTGGGGTCAGCTGTCCCAGTTGTGTCCCCTCCCAGCCTCTCGCCCACTCCCAGCCTTCTCACTGCTGAGCAGAGGAGGGAAACAGAGAAGGCCGTGATGCTGTGCAAACACTGCTCAGCAATAACCAAAACCCCGGGATGTTATCAACACTGTTTTAGTTGTAGATCCAAAACACAGCACCTTACAGGCTGCTATGAAGAATCCTAATTCCATCCCAGCCAGAAACAGTAGATACATTCAGAAGTTCATGCCAGAAATTTTTCTTGCTCTCTGGTTCAAATGCCTCAAGTTGTTCCCCTAAGAACAATACAACGTGACCTCTAAGAGACTGCTGCCCTTCCTGTCAAAATGAACTATATGGAAACACCACAGAAGAAAAAAATATAGTCCCAAAATATCTGGGAAATCTCTATTAACAAGGATATTCACATAAAGACTACAAACACACATTAATACTCACCTCTGCCAGAAATAGAAGGCAGAGGAAAAAAAAGCCTCACAAAATATCCATGGTTTCAATGCCAAAGAAAATTAAATACATGGGGTTTACTATGAAGAGCGCTAAAGCCTCCTGATCAGCAGACCTGTGATTGCTGTACACAGTGTCAAAGATCCTCAGAAGATTAGTGCAGAGTCTGTTTTACTACACTATTTCTCTGCTTGACAGCACAATTTACTCTGCAGCGTGTTCTTATAAATCTCAGTCTCTCAGTGATATATATTGCCTCTCCCTGGCTGTGCTAGAAAGAAATAAGCAATCTAAACATTTCTGCTGCTTGGAATGCCAAAAACTTCCAAGGAATTTTTCCCATCAAAATCTGTGCTACTCGAAGAAGGATGACACACACTCAGCAAGTCTC
>NW_010099907.1:0-410 GCF_000699245.1 Pterocles gutturalis | reverse complement strand
GGGGGTGGGTGAGCACCCCTGGAGCAGGGGGAGCACCCTGGGGAGGGTGAGCGAGCACCCTGGGAGGTGGGCGAGCACCCTGGGGAGGGTGGGCAAGCACCCCCGGAGCAGGGCGAGCACCCCTGGAGCAGGGGGAACACCCTGGGGAGGGTGAGCGAGCACCCTGGGAGGTGGGCGAGCACCCTGGGGAGGGTGGGCAAGCACCCCCGGAGCAGGGCGAGCACCCCTGGAGCAGGGGGAACACCCTGGGGAGGGTGAGCGAGCACCCTGGGAGGTGGGCGAGCACCCTGGGGAGGGTGGGCAAGCACCCCCGGAGCAGGGCGAGCACCCCTGGAGCAGGGGGAACACCCTGGGGAGGGTGAGCGAGAATGCTGGGGAGGTGGGCGAGCACCCCTGGGAGCAGGGGGAGC